>NC_071121.1:552500-745000 GCF_024256425.1 Clarias gariepinus
GTTAATGGGTTATAAAGGAAGATTTTAAGTAGGTTGACCTTATATGAAAAATTTAATTTAAATTAATTAAAAAACTTAAATAATTATTTTAATGCTGTTAATATATGACTGATTTAATAAAGACTGTATCTTATGATTGATGTTAACATAAATACAGCGGTACATCAGACTAATTAGACAGATTAGGCGAGTTCTTAAGGTCGCATGTCGTATTGTGAAACACATTATCCCAGAGGAAATAATGTAAATGCAGATAATCCGTTCCGGTCACGCAAAAATATTATCAGTATTACCAATTTCCAACAATATAATCATATTTTTGCATATAAAAACTAAGAAAAACATTTAGAGAAGACGTGTAAATGAAGTAAATAATGAAATAAATAGACATTAAACCTCACTTAACCTTAATTTATGATTCCTCTCGGCACCGACTGCTTAAACCCAAAATAAAAGCGGCTCCTTTTTCTTCTTGCCGCTGGTCTTGCTAAAATTCTTTAGGCTCGTATGCTGAGGTACCGCTGTAAAACTAAACAGTATTTTAACACGTTTTACTAAATAATATTAAAACAATATATATATAAATCAAAACTCTTTAAACTGCTGAGGTCGAGCTCACAGAGACGATGTTTCAAACTGGAAATAAAATGAAAACAATCCAGAATTCCCAGTAGTCATGAACACAGCGCTAAAATAACCAGTTTCAGGAAAAGAAAATAATAAAATAGAAAAAAAAAATAACTGAAAATGTGTGATGAGTATAAAAACAAATATAATAAAATGTAAATAGAAATAAATAAATAAATAAATTTTAAAGTAAGTATATCCTGATTAGTGATTATAGCTAAAGAAAAGAAACACCAGCTTTTACACGGTTTGTATTAAAATAAGCTGTTCCTCTTATTGTACACACACACACACACACACACATACCACACACACATCAATGTTGGGGAAAATGTTTAAAGGAAAACATCTTTATTATATCCAGTGTATGAATTGTGTTAATATGTAGACAAAAAGTGAAAAAATGCAAGTGTTTGAAACACAGCAGAAGAATTATTGTAGTCGTCATTTACGTGTAAAACGTTAAAACAGCAAAAAAACTACGAAGATTTATGGGAAAAAAAATCCTTACTAAGGTTACGCTAAACTATAGCAAGCATCATTGTGTTACGTTTCATTGGGACTGCGATGGAAGTGTGTGTGTGTAACATCCTCCTGTATAAACACGTCCGTTTGTATATGATGCTGTAATTTAAAGATTCTATTCTCTCGTCACTGTACGAACGTGTTGCGTAGAGACGAAACCTGAACCAGAGTGTGTCGAAACGTCCAGACTTCTTTTGTTTTTTCATGTTGATTTGCTCCGTATGCAGACGAGACGAGACGAGACGAGATGAGACGGCGCTCCACAGGACAGATGTGATGTTCATGATGATGAGAATAATTAGTGCTGTGTTTGGATTCTCCTCACTGGTGTAGTGCCTGTTCATGTTAATATGCCATGAAGTTCATTTAAATATGCATCGAGATGAAACGTCTGGAACGGAGAGGAGGATGAAGAGGAGGATGAAGAGAATGATGAAGCACTGAGAATCTGAGTAAAGTCGTTGTGCTGATGTCGATATTGCAATATTAGTTTGAATGGAAAAAAATAAGCTTGAGAAAACAAAACCGTGTTCTCTGTGTGTTTATTCATGTCTGTTCATGTTTATTCAGATTAGCGGGTTACATTATTTAAATATAAATAAAATATATAGTTATATAATATAAATAATAAGCTGTATATGATAAAGAGCTGAAGTTCTCACATTATGGTCTACAATTAGTACAGCCTTTGATTGCAATCCCATGATGCACTGCAGCCAATAGTGCAGTTCATAGTGCATTATTCTTAGTCTGTGCACACACACACACACACACACGTTTTTTAAATTATGAGAAATTTAAAGTCTGGTAATAAATGATTTATCAGTAAAATGTAGGTAAGTAATTTTGCATTGCCTTCTAAAGCTCCATTAATTAATTATTTAGCATTATTATGGTTTAAAAAAATATGCTTTATATTTTATTTGACTTAATATCGATAAACAAATAAAGCTCCTATTTTATTCAATAAAATATATTTTAAACATTATCCTTAATTAATCAACAATCTTTAACTGTCAAACTATAATGATTTAACTTATAGTAATGAGCTTTTCATTATTTAATTGTTTAATGAATCAGTGAGTTTCAGATTGAGTTTATAACTTCGGAGTGGTTTATATTGAGTCTTCATCTGAGTCCCAAAGTAACCTGAACCTATTTTCAAGTCGAACCTGGTCTTGTGATGAACATTTCTGACGGCTTCAGTCACAGTGCGGTGATGAGACTCTGAGTTGCAGTGAAACACCTGAACAGTGTGAATGTTTTAAAAAAGTCCGTACGTCTGTGAGTGATGATCCCGGCCGAGGAGACGCGGAGCTCACTGCAGTCGTTCACTTTCAACATTCAGAAAGTGGAACGTCTGATCACTGACAATCGACTTGTGACCAATAAGAGATGCGTCACACACTCTGTACACAAACTCATTCACCAACACCATATGCACGTTACAGGAACTCGTCTCGGGGACATTTCCACATGTTGGGGACATTAAAGGAGTTCCTGGGAGGCCGGCGTTTTAGATGATCATGACTCCACTGTACTGAGAGAACTTTCTCCCTTGATGGTGTCCAAGCTCTAGTGAGACACTGGGATAAGTGCATTAGTGTATCAGGGGATTATATAGAGACATAAAGGAAGTGTTTACTCTCAGAACCGTGTTCTGTTATTAAAAGTCCCACTTTGACTCGAACACCCCTTGTATTTATATAATAATAATAACCTTATAATGACATGTCATAAGACAGCATTTGTTATGAGAAGGAGTTACTTCTGTTACTGTTCTGTTTGGGATCAGATCTCAGTATCGGAGTTTATTAAGCTAAAAGATGTCACTTCTGATGTGTGTGTGTGTGTGTGTGTGTGTGTGTAGGAAGTTCAATTAGAGTGCAAAATTAAAAAAAGATCTTCACAGTAAATTTAAGACAAATACAGAAGTGTTTATTACAGTCAGACTCACGTAACATTTTAAAGGTCTTGATGAGGTTTGTACAGTAAACTGGTGTCACGCTGCGGACGTTCAGGACAGAGTGAGTGACATCGAGGCAGAAACGCCGGAGGACTCGGACGCTTTGCATGTCACTAAACATCCGTGTGTCTCCTTCAGTCAACTCCTTCAAGAGCAAACATGTGAGTGCCGAGCTGTCAGCGCTGGATTAACACTGTGCAGACACACACACACACACACACACACACACGGAGTGGCCACGGGGCGGTGTGATGTAACACACCAGCTTCCTTCACACTGCCGCTGAGTCCTGCGATCTGATTGGTCAGAAGGTGTTGATGGATTCTCTACACCAGCAGCTCTGACAGTAGTGCAGGTTTATATCACGTTATATCAAGTTATCGTTTCCATAGTAACGGCTCGTTCACAGGGGCGTGTACAGCGCACGCTCCAATGATCACAAACTGATTTTCTGCGTTAATTAATATTAAAAGTGAGACTGTGAGGGAAGGAGTGCTTCTAGCTGCTGTAAGGTAAGTGACGACAGGAACTCACCTATACAAGTTAAGTGGGATTATAAAGGGATAAACAGAATGTTGTAGCAGTCTTTAATAAATTAAAAAGATTGGTATGAATAAAACACTTGGAAACACACACTGTCTTTAAACCGACGCTGGATCTGCAGAAGGATAAACGCCGTCTCGGATGCAGTCGGTCAGTCGTTTGGTAATAATAGAGACGTCTCGTGCGTCTCATCTTCAGTTTTATTTTCTCCTGCGAAAGTCACTGAAATGTGGACGGAAGGAAAGTCCAA
Source organism: Clarias gariepinus (assembly GCF_024256425.1). Classification (NCBI taxonomy): domain Eukaryota; kingdom Metazoa; phylum Chordata; class Actinopteri; order Siluriformes; family Clariidae; genus Clarias; species Clarias gariepinus. Next base: position 556,412 of record NC_071121.1, read on the forward strand.
ACCCATGGAGGCTTCACACACACACACACACACACACACACACAGGGTGTCGGCGTGCCGTATGTCCCGGGGCGAGGTGTCTCCCGCTCAGGTCCTCAGACCGGATGGACGAACTGATACACCAGCCTCTGAGACACGTCCGGCTTCTTAATGATGCCCTTCTTGTAGTACTGCCGAATGGAGCGGCTCAGTTTATCGTAGTTCATCGCCGGGCGGTTTTTCCTGATCCCCCACAGCTTAGCCACGTGGGCTGAGTCCTCGATCTTAAAGATACCTGCAGGTGAGAGGAGGAGAGCGTCACCCGGAGGCCGAGACACACACATGCAGAACGACAGATTACCTGAAGAGCGAGGAATTTACTAATGTTAAAATCTGTGTAGGTCGTTTCCTCTTCACAGTGTAAAAATTATTCAATCTGGAGTTTATTCGTGTTCAATTTGCTCTTAAGATATATTCAGCTTGTCAAAGTGTTGACCCTTTTTCAGATTTTCAGTCACATTTATGTAAGTGCTTAAATCATGACAAATAGTATAATATTCATGTGACCAATTACCTGTTTATTATAATGAGCCCTAGTCATGTGACTAATTACCTGTTTATTATAATGAGCCCTAGTCATGTGACTAATTACCTGTTTATTAAAATGAGCCCTAGTCATGTGACCAATTACCTGTTTATTAAAATGAGCCCTAGTCATGTGACTAATTACCTGATTATTATAATGAGCCCTAGTCATGTGACTAATTACCTGATTATTATAATGAGCCCTAGTCATGTGACCAATTACCTGTTTATTAAAATGAGCCCTAGTCATGTGACCAATTACCTGTTTATTAAAATGAGCCCTAGTCATGTGACTAATTACCTGATTATTATAATGAGCCCTAGTCATGTGACTAATTACCAGATTATTACAATAAGCCCTAGTCATGTGACCAATTACCTGTTTATTAAAATGAGCCCTAGTCATGTGACTAATTACCTGATTATTATAATGAGCCCTAGTCATGTGACCAATTACCTGTTTATTAAAATGAGCCCTAGTCATGTGACCAATTACCTGTTTATTAAAATGAGCCCTAGTCATGTGACTAATTACCTGATTATTATAATGAGCCCTAGTCATGTGACTAATTACCTGATTATTATAATGAGCCCTAGTCATGTGACCAATTACCTGTTTATTAAAATGAGCCCTAGTCATGTGACCAATTACCTGTTTATTAAAATGAGCCCTAGTCATGTGACTAATTACCTGATTATTATAATGAGCCCTAGTCATGTGACTAATTACCAGATTATTACAATAAGCCCTAGTCATGTGACCAATTACCTGTTTATTATAATGAGCCCTAGTCATGTGACTAATTACCAGATTATTATAATGAGCCCTAGTCATGTGACCAATTACCTGTTTATTATAATGAGCCCTAGTCATGTGACTAATTACCAGATTATTAAAATGAGCCCTAGTCATGTGACTAATTACCAGATTATTATAATGAGCCCTAGTCATGTGACTAATTACCTGATTATTATAATGAGCCCTAGTCATGTGACCAATTACCTGTTTATTAAAATGAGCCCTAGTCATGTGACCAATTACCTGTTTATTAAAATGAGCCCTAGTCATGTGACCAATTACCTGTTTATTAAAATGAGCCCTAGTCATGTGACTAATTACCTGATTATTATAATGAGCCCTAGTCATGTGACTAATTACCAGATTATTACAATAAGCCCTAGTCATGTGACCAATTACCTGTTTATTATAATGAGCCCTAGTCATGTGATTAATTACCTGTTTATTATAATGAGCCCTAGTCATGTGACTAATTACCAGATTATTAAAATGAGCCCTAGTCATGTGACTAATTACCAGATTATTATAATGAGCTCTAGTCATGTGACTAATTACCTGATTATTATAATGAGCCCTAGTCATGTGACTATTGTAACTATTGTAACTTTTTTTATGTTAATGTTTTATGTTTTTATGTAAATGAATATTTTACTTGTTCACTTTATTCAGCTGTTGAAGTGACAGTGGAGTTCGTTAATAAGATCACTGAACACAGGAGTCTTTATGTATGAAACAGAGGATGTTTATAACACATTAATAATTCATTATATTAAAGTTAATTAACACTGATGAGTTATAAAGCAGTGCTGGGTAACACGCAGGGCACAACAGACTGCACTGTTTTGAATTGTTACACGTCCATGTCACTTTGGCTGTAGGAGACATTTATAATGCGTTATAACGCGGCTATGAACTGGGTGTGTAAAGACTTGATGATTCTTTAATTAATGCATTTCAGAATGTCACGCTGCAGTATAAAGTAGGAGCAAAGGGTTCCTTAAAGGTTCTTAGCTTAAAAATATCGTTCTAGATGGAGTGTGTTTAGATGAAGATGAGGATGAGGATGGTGTTCACCTTTCTCCTTGTTGAGCCAGCGTATGGAGCGGCCGTAGCTGTGAGGTTTAAGGAGCAGCTCTCGGAGGAACTGCCACAGGTGGATGGGCTGCCCGCTGCAGGACGAGTCCGCTTCTGCACACCGCTCCTCTGATCTCAGACCTGTGCGGAACCACACAGCGCAGAGCTTAGAACCGCACATCATCAGGAGAACACGCCGTCTCACATCAACAGCAACGTGTAGTCAAGGAATCATCAATCAATTATTATTATTATTATTATTATTATTAAATGCGGACATCTTAGCTATATTTATTATCTTATTCTAATAAAAAACTGAATTCCTGTCTGAGTTTTATATATTTAAAGAAACAGGATCAAAGTTACTGTGGCTTAAACACAGATCATATGAGCCATAAATATTTGCAGAACTTCATTTATAGATAAACTTGAATAAAGTTCTGATTAAATCATTCTTTTTGTTGGTATTTTTCAGTGCAAAGACGTCATCTGTGACTCGTTTGTAACTATTAAAGAAAGAAATGTGAACTTACCAATAAAGCCGCTGTTTTGAGAAGAACATCTGTCCTTCATCCAGACAGCTGGAATAAAGAGCACAGGATTCAGACTCGCGTTCACTGAACCATTCGTTATCTAAAGGGTTATCATGGATCATGAAGTGAAGTGAACTTTACCAGACTTCCAGATGTCGAGGTGAGCGAACAGGACGTCTCCACAGGAGGAGCAGCGCTGCCTGAAGTCGTCCTCGCTCATCACACACAGGTCGCTGCCGCTCAGGTGCTGGAAGGCTTTTCCCACCTGCGGCAGTCGGTACAAGTGTTCTGTCCACAGCAACCACTTCTGCACGTGTCCCGAGCTCCATTCTGCAGGATCTGGACATGTGAGACGTGAATTTAGAAACGTTCCATCATGAGCAGTGCTTTAATTCTACCACTGTCTCTCTCTCTCTCTCTCTCTCTCTCTCTCTCTCACTTCAGCTCCTCATTCATCCGTCTCTCTCTCTGTCTCTCCTCATCTCTCTCTCCCCCCATTTTCTCTCTTATTGACTTATTATCAACAGGTTTATGCTAATACACTTCTTCCATCTAATGTTATTGTTTCCATAGTAACCGCTCACTTACAGGGACTCGACGTGGCAGAAGCTCCACATAAAGTAGGATTATTTTAAAATACTTTTTCCTCCCGGAGTATCTACATGTGATTTATTCCCGGCTCACCTGGGTTGATGTTGAGAAGTTTGCACGCCGTCTCGATGTCCTTCAGCACCTCATCCAGGACTAAACTCTGTACCTGCTCCAGACACCTGTCCTCCACGTCTGTCTGTCCACTCAGACCCACACACAGAGCCCAGTGTCCCGCCGTGCTGTCGATCACAGAGTCCTGCCCCGCCTCCTTACACTGAAGTAGCTCCTCCTCCCTGTCGATGGACGTCAACACGTCGCTCTTCCTCATGATCCAGGCCGTGTCCTCGGACAGCAGCATGTCGAAGCGGGACAGGTACTCCGGCATGCTGGGGAAACCGCAGAAGGCGTCTGAGTGTTCCTGAGCAGCGTAGGGCGCGACGTGGCCGCGCGGGAACGCAGGGACGTCGATGTACATCTGAGACCTGCTGGGACACGACATCACTTCTTCTTCTTCTTCTTCTTCTTTGCTAAAATCATGAGGATAATAAAATGTCTTTGTGTAATTATGTAGCTGTAGCTACTTAAAACACAATAACACAAAAAAACATGTTTTATATGTAAGAGTATTTAATCACTTTTATTTAATTAATTAATTTATTTTTTATAAATGGAGGTAAATCAGTAAATATGTTGTTGTAAAAGAGCCTGTGATAGAGGACAGAGAAAAGGTACACACACACACACACACACACGTATTTTACCCATGCGTCGCCCATAACAGCTAAAGATAAATTAAATCGTGATATAATCTAAACTTTTATTATTTTTTCATTCTTCAGGCTACTCCCGAGTGTTATGATGTTGTACAAATGATTGAAGACGAACTGTAAAACCCTTTATATTTACTGTTACTGTATATATATATATATATATATGTATGTATGTATTCACACCAATGCATCATATTAAACTCTCATCTGTACTAAAGAAAAGCTGAAAAGAAAAGATGTCCAACGGTAAACTGCGACATTATTCCAGATGTTGCCGTTCCAGGCTGCTGTTCCCCGTTAAAAATCGTCTTGAATAAGTACAGTGAAGTTTACTTTACTTTACATCATGATGTATCCAGTATCAGCTCATAATCATCTGAATGACTAATTAAGCGAGAGAGCGTTGTGAGATCAGTTCACAGGCACACGTTAGTAATTAGACACGTAGATTATTACATCCTAATGAGCTCCAGGTTTGAGATCCTAAAGCTCATTGTTTTCACAGATAATAAACAACTTAGGGCTAAGACGTCAATTTCTCTGGAAACTTTTTATATGAAGCTTTAAAACAAAAGGGGGGTGGACTTTAATTATTTTATAGATGTGAGAACAAATCTTTACGTAAACGCAGGCTAAAGATATTCAGGCTGTTTTTCACAAATGATTAACTCACTATGTCTAATTGATTTATATTCTTCAGACTCAGGCCTTCCTGCCACTGACACCGCAGGAACATCTGCGCAGCTGAGCCACAACCTTAGAAACACAGACTGAGTTTCTCCTTAGAAGATATTTCCAAACAACTGAAAGCATTATTAGCATCTGTGCAAACATCTGTATGTAAATAATAAACTCTCAAAAGTGCACAGACACCCTGTGGCTCAGGAAAGAGAGTCAAACTAACTCTTAAAGATCAGAAGAATTTTACTGAACCCAAGATAAGGAACCAGTGAGGAACTGGTGAACGGCTTGGAGGTATTAGTGTAGGTATTGAAGTGTTTAACCAAACATCCTACAGATCTACAACAGGGTGTAAGGACGAAGCCGCTGGACGAAGACTGGTATTAAAAAGCCAGACAGAAGAGTGTAGGAGCTCGGCAGGGCTCAGAAGGAGGGTTCTCTAGTCAGACGAAATCATAAATTGGGGATGTCGAGTTGGGGGGGGGGGGGGGTTGGACTGGTGCACTTTATATAATTCTAAAGATGTAGCGTCTTTCTGGCTCCTGATTTCTGCTCCGCTTGTGGACGGGTTAACTACATGTTAATTATTATAACAATAAAAGTGACCCTCTGATAAACAGATTCACAAATTTTGGAATTTTGCCAAGTTTGTTAAGTTTAAAAATCTTATTTATTTATTTATTTATTTATTTTTCCACTACCTGCAGAATTTGCATGTAAATGTAAATGTTGAAAAGTAAAGATGCCTCGGTTTTGTTTCTATGCGAGAACTCTGAAGGTTCTATGTGGGACTCGTTAAGGAGAACCTGACAGGAACCCAGATTACCTTTGTTTTTCAGTTTACGTTTTCCTGCTGTTAAAAGTCCAATCCATAGAGGCCCCGCCCCACAACCCACAGCACCCAAAGTATCCACTGCCAGACACCACAGCACCCCTAGAGGACCTACAGAGCCACGCCCCCAGGGGCTGGAGCCACCCCAGGGGCACAAGGGAAACCAAAACCCTCAGTGATTTTAATGTTAATGGGTTTAATGTTATGGCTGATCATCAGTAAAGGAGAGGCATTACTACGGCGCCCCACAGTGGTCATATTACACCTTTATCTAATTGGTGTGCTCACATCTAATTACATTTAAATTAAATATGATGTGAGCACACCAGGACTCTGTAATGTACGGAGATATTGTTTTAAAAAGTTGACTTTTTAAAAAAGCATAAAATATTTATTTTCTTTTTAAAATCCAGCTCTGCTAAAACCATATATATTTTATTAGCCAACATACTGCAGGTCTCAGATCTACAAACTGACGTCTAAACATGACTAACACGTGGATTCTGCATAACGGGTGACCTTTAACACCCAGCGGCTGTGAGTGTAATTTATAAATCTGACGCAGTGACGCAAAGAAAAGCGTTTCAGCCTCAGTGACGATCTGAAAGTGTTTGTAGTGAAGGTGTGAGTGTTTAACAAGGAGTCGTTATGTTTATCAGTGTGTGTGTGTGTGTGTGTGTGTTCATATGAAGTGCTCCTCTGTGTCTGGATTATCGTTACTGACTCTATAAATCACTAACACGTCCCTCAGCCTTTGTCACCTTTTTCTTTCTTTTACTGTGGGTGTGTTTTTTTTTTCTTGTCTTTCCACAAAGTGACGCTCCGGGGTGAGAGGGGGTGACAGGGGGTGAGAGGGGTGACGGGGGGGTGGGGGATGAGAGGGGGTAACAGGGGGTAACAGGGGGTGACGGGGTGAGAGGTGGTGAGAGGGGGTGACAGGGGGTGAGAGGGGGTAACAGGGGGTGACAGGGTGAGAGGGGGTAGCAGGGGGTGACGGGGGGGTGAGAGGGGGTAGCAGGGGGTGACGGGGGTAGCAGGGGGTGACGGGGGTGAGAGGGGGTTTCTTGGTTCTGTCCATCATTTTACTGCCTGATGAAAAAGTACAGTAAGTTGTATTGTTCCCACTCTGCTTATTTTTTGTGGCATGTGTGAGTGTGTGTGTGTGTGTGTGTGTGTGTGTGTGTGTGTGTGTGTGTGTGTGTTCAGCAGATCAAGATCTGGCACTTACTTGAGTCTGGCTCGTCCTGGAGGAGTGTAGAGACACTTAGACAGCGCTAAGGGACCTAACACACACACACACACACACACACACACACACACACACACACACACACACCAGTGAGGAACCTGAAAAACCGTACTGATTCACTGTACAGAGACACAGTTATAAGTGTTTACAGAAAGATGATCAAATCTACATTAACACCCAGTTGGATCAGACTCGAGTTAAAGAAAAGTTCCAAAAATAAGACAAAACAAAACAGAATCATTAAAGAAAACACACACACACACACACACACACACACACTTTTCCAGCAGTGTTATAAATGTATAATAAATGAATTTATATTCATTTAATATAATTTTGTTAGAAAGTAAATGTAATAAAAAGCATTTAACATGTATAAAGCTAGAGATTTTATTTCTTTCTTTTCTATGTTTTAATTTCTTATTGTGTTTGTTTAAAACCTCTCACTGACATCCTGATGCACAGACAGTAAAATTACTACGAACAGTAAAATGTCTAAGCAACAGAAAAATAAAAACATCGAGTCATCATAAAATCACAAAAATCAAATGAATTATTATTTTCACTATAATTTAAATATTCATGTCGTTATTGTTTCTATGCCCAAAAAAGACTTTACATTTTTCCATACTTTTCGTTCTCCTCATTTCTATATAAATATATAAATACATTAAGAACATGAGATTGATTTTCTCAGCTGCGAGACTAAACACAGAATATTTGGATAAAAAAACGTAAGATTTACTTTGATCTTATTTTAGGTGAACTGCATGTTTTACACGTCAGTAATGCAGCTTGTGTAGATAACATTTTGTAACAGAACTTCATCTGACTGGAGGTTCTGAGTCGGACCTGTGTGTCATCAGAATCAGAATCAGAATCGGATGCGTTTACACGTAGAAGGGATTTGTTTTGGTAAAAGAAGCTTCCAGAGACGACAAAACACACAACACCTGAACCTTTTTAACCTGGTTAGACTAGAACCCGAGCGGAACTGTTCTTTTCAGTACAATGCAGTTTATCTCTTTTTAAATAATTACAGGTGATTAATGTGAAAGCGCGAGACTCTGTGACTCACCTGAGCAGCGACGAGACGATGAGGTCAGTGAGAGACGACACTGTTCTGAGGGTCTCACCTGTGTGTCCTGAGTCTTCACCATTTGAAGGTGTGTGTGTGTGTGTGTGTGTGTGTGTGTGTGTGTGTGTGTCCTTTTAGAGCTGTGGTGATGCTGCAGGACTTTAAATGAGAGTCACTCAGCACTCAAGAGTTTGTTAAAGAGCCTCAGGGAATAAATGAGGCGTGTCAGACTCCTGCAGTCAACAGACCCGAGGGCGTTGTGAATGTGTGTGTGTGTGTGTGTGTGTGTGTGTGTGTGTGTGTGTGTGTGTGTGTGTGGGTGTGGCTCTGTATGTAAGTGGCACAAAAGTGCATCCACCAGACCAACAGAATAAAAATAATCCCTTTTCCTAGTGTACTATCAGTGGAAGGAGTCTCCAGCGTCAGAGTTTATAGCTGCTATAATGTAAGTGTTAACAGGAAGCCACTGGTTTCATGGACACTGCGTAACTCCAGCATCAGCAGCGGATCAGGAGATGATGCCAGGAGACATTAATACGTTTTTTACAGTTTGATTAGAAAGAGTTCAGTACTCCAGGGTTCGGTCCAGCAGCTGATTAAATAAGTCTCTGGTTTAAGTGTGTTCCTCACAGCAGCTGACTTTACTGGAAAGATTTAATCTTCAGCTTTAATATTCATCTTGAGAATCCAGAAGACCCTCTGGGAACAGCATTTATGTCCATCATGGAACCAGTAGGAGTAAATCAGTGTGTCGTAGGAGCCGCTCATAAAACAGGTCGGACTTTAGATTTAATAACTTTAGATTTAATAACTTTAGATTTAATAACTTTAGATTTAAAATCCTCCGGATTAAATATAGAAAATACAGTGACATTTCCACACTCCAGTAAATCTCAGATCACGTCTCACCTCGTTTAAAGTGTGTTTTAGTAACAACGTACGTACATTAAATGTATATTCAGATCAACAACAACACGGAGGTTTATCAGTGATCTCCCAGAGATATCGGCTATGATTGGATCGCCGTCTGACTCCACGGGTCAGACAGGTCACAACTCGATCAGGTGACTGGAGTCTTCTGTTATGCTCGAGATCAGCCATTCCTAAACGTAACGAGGCTGCGGCCCGCTGCGATATGCAAATCTTCTGCGTCCCACCCAAACCCTTAATCACAACTCTGATCAATACATGAGACCACCGTAAGTGAAGGATATGTTTAAATCCCAAAGCTTTGCGTTATTAGTTCTCATTGAAGTTTAAGTTACATTAATCAGAAAATCTGTAAAATACTAATTACAAAATTGAAAATTAAAAATATTTTATTTGTTATAAATGACCCTTATGGCCCACACTCTGGGAAACACTCTTTTAGATAATGGAGCTCCAGTTTAAAAGAAATATAAATAAAGAGAAAGAGCTAGCACCCTAATATAACGAGCACACACACACACACACACACACACACACCTTAAAACTAGAGTGTTAATATTTTAAACATCATGGAAGGAGAGCGTCCTGAACTATAAAAAAGCTCTTAGTGCCGCTGGAACAACGTATCGCTCCACTCTTATTACGAATAACAATCAATAATCCCAGGAATAAGACCACCAAATATTAATGAAGGTGATGATCTAACCCTATCACATCAGAACCTGGAATATTTTTCTCCCCTTTAAGAGACTGAAATAATTTCCTTCGTCTTTTCTGCAAAATCATCAACCTGTAAATAAGATCCTGTACCTGTACATGTTCTAAAGCAGAGTAAAGTAAAAGCAACAACTGAACCTCTGTTAAAAATCATTATACCTTCACTCAGCAGTGTGTAAGTTCCTAAATCTTTTAAACTAGCAGTTATTAAACCCCTAATTAAGGAATCTGACCTTGACCCCCGTCAGGTGTCCAACCACAGGCCGATAACAATAAACCTCGCCTTTATCTCTAAGATCTCGACCTCAGTGCACAGTACAGTACAGTATACAGTAGTATTTATAGTATTCTCGTCACAGATTAGAAAATGTGGTAGGGTTTAAGGCCCTCTGAGGTCTGGCTCAGGTCTTACTTGACTGATTGTTATCAGTTTGTAGATATAAATGGAGACCTTCCTATGTGTACTAAAGTGAAGTTTGGTGTTCCAAAGGGTTCGGTTTTAGGCCCATGGCTATTTTCTGTCTACATGCTTCTTCTGGACAACATAAATTATAAGCATGGTATTAGTTTTGACAGTTATGTCTCAGCGAAGCCAGATGAGACACACCAGCTTGTGTTCTTGCAAGTTGAGGAATGTGTCACAAACATAACACACTTGATGCTAACTTTCTTTTGCTTAATCCTGACAAGACAGAAGTTCTGGTACTAGGTCCACATGCAGGTAGAAGTAAGCTTTCTGATCCCACTGTGATCCTGGTCATGGTGCAGCCTTGGGCAGCTTGTTTGCTGATGTAGAGCCTAAAAGACCAACGTCACAAAATATCTCCCTGTTTAATAATAATGAATAGTTTGGGAAATTTCAGGCTGTTTTTGTGCCTAATTTTTTTTAAACATGGAAATAATGAGATCAAATTTAATTAATTAAATTCGATTACATTTTATTTGTGTAGCACATTTGACAAAGGACATTGGTGAAAAGCAGCTTAAAGAAATAACATTCCCCTATATACTGTAAGTTTCAAAACTAGAGGAACCTTGAGAGGATCCAGACTCGCTGATGTGGGTGATACCAGATAGTGAGACCATACAGTAGATCCATCCCTGCTCTAACTGTTAATGTGAAGTCCATCATGTTGAGGTCAAACACTGTTCACTGAGACTTGGATAAGAAACTGTTGGTGGTGATTTTGGTTCTAAACTATCAGAGGACAACGGCGCACATAAGCATCTCTGCAATCCACTACACAAGCCCTCTGTCCTTCTCACAATTGTTACACTATACTGTGCCTTAGCAGCGGCGCTGTACATCATACGCACACTTTCTTTATCATAGTTTATTGACTTTGTTTTTATTTTATCTCTATGGGGCAGCGTGAGTCTTCCCTCAGTGGGCCGCCGCTATGAACTCCTGTTTGCTGCAGCATCTAGAATATGAACAATGAAACATCTGCTCATTCTTGAAATGCTATCAGTCTCCAGAACATCTCCACGTTTTGGAGCTCCAGAACATCTCCACGTTTGGGAGCTCCAGAACATCTCCACGTTTTGGAGCTGTAACTGAGGAATTAATATCTGATTAATATTTGTTGAACAGGTAAAATATAAAAAAATTCTGTAAACAAACTTTCACTGAGCGCATGTCAGACATCACGACACTCACCAGGAAGACACAAATGATATGGACTTACACACACACACACACACACACACACACACACACAGGCATTTACATGTGCTAATAACGGTAAAACTCTCCCATAAGTAATCCATGAGGAAACACAGCGGTGAGTTTCCTGAAGATCGGTGTTCTGGCCCTTCAGGGGAAGTTTTGAATACAGAACTAAAGAAAATTGCTTAATATGCGCAATTAAAAACCCCAAAGCTAAGAAGTGCAGGGTGTTTTTTTACCTTCTACCTGTCGAAGCGTTACAGTCGTGTCAGTCAGATGCTAATCTTGTTTACTCACAGTGTAAATGTGATCCGCGACTGGCAGCAGGCCAGAGCGAGTAAGGTGTTTGTTTAAAGTACGATGGAACTGTCAGTGCATTGTCTCGATTATTATCATGCATGAGTCGTGGTCTTAATAAAACACTTCAACATCTAACTCAGTCACTTCCTTCTTCCTCAAGAAACCTTTTTTTTATAACGTTTTATAACTTTGCACCATATTTCTAACAGAACCAGTCGGCTCTTTGTGGAAGATCGTCTTAACATGCGTTTCATTTAGTTTTTTTTTTTTTTTTAATCTTCTTCTGGTTTAAAATGAAAATGCACAAAGAATTACATAATCATTAATCGATCGAGGGAAAAAGTTAAAAATAAGGTCGTACTGTTTTTTTTTTTTAAGGATTTCTTTCTAATGTTATGAGGACCGTCTGATACACAGGGTTGTGACCGGCACTGCGTCCAGTGGCTGGGGTTTGGGCATCGGGGACATGGCAGGGGAGAGACCCACCACCGAACCACCAACCGCCCTGTCGAGGATAATCTTTATCACACACTGCATAAACCTCTAAAGGAAAATACAGTTAATGTTGGGAAAGAAAACAACTGGTCCAGAAACAGAATTTATTGTTCACCCAGTAGTACAGTGGTGTAGTGGTGCAGTTCTGTGGCCTCACACCTCCAGGATGGAGGGTTCGATTCCCATCTCAGGTCTGTATCTGTAGAGTTTGCATGAGCTTGGTGGGTTTCCTCCAGAGGCACGCAGATGTGTCCTGCAGGCACGCATCCAGGGTGTACCCCGTCTCGTGCCCCCCCCACACACACACCTTTGTAACATAACATGAGAGTCAATATTATAGGAATATAAACCTTTAAAGAAACATGAGACACACACTCTTTACTAGGAGCCCTGGTACCCATGTTCATGCGTACAGTTATCCAACCAGCCAGTCACGTGTCAGCAGTGCAATTTACGGGCGTGTTTTACACGTAACATGTTAAGAGCTTCAGTTATTGTTGACATTAAACATCAGATTGATGAAACCGTCTCAGTGATCTTAGTTCATTCATTTCCTGCTGGTTGGTTTAAGTTTTCTGGGATTTCCTCACATTATTCTGTACATCCGCGGTGAGCTGAAAAACCCACATCAGGTTCAAGAACCGGGATCTAAAGACACAGTGGAGAAAGATTTTGATCATAAAAGAAACTTTTTTTTAATAACAAAAAAAAAAACTTTAATAAAGTTAATAAAGAACCCTGAAAGTCCTGCATGTGTATCAGGCGTTACTTTGTAGATCAGACCTCTGACGCTCTGCTGATGTGGATCACTGGGAAGATCTTAAACAGCCAGTGTGTGATGGTGCAGGTCGGGGACTCGGGGGCCAAAAAAAACAACAACCAGCAGCATTCTTTTTATTAAACTTTTATAAAAGCAGAATTTCAAGGGTGCATACGTATCATAACCATAAAACCGTGTGTGTGTGTGTGTGTGTGTGTGTGTGTAGAATATCTGACTGTATTTCCTGCTTGATTCTGTTCAAACTGAAATGTACTCAAACTTAGTCAACTAATTATTTTTGATTAATACTTTCCTATTTAAGGGTGCCAAAACAAATAAATAAAATGAAAACCTGCTCTCTTGCTTTCCCTTTTTAAATTCCAAATGGTAAACTATTTAAAAGAACAAATAATTTTTCTCTCTTATCTACATCACTCAGGAACGAGAACAACACAATTAAAATGCACAATGGGGGAAAAAAAAACGTTTCTGCGGAAGGCTGGAGATTTCTGTGTAACCTGAGATTCTTTCTTAATTCAAATTCTGTCCGGGCTGAGCGATTCAGCTGTGGGGATTTCCTCACTCCAATGTCACGTGTCCCAAGTCCTCAGAAAACCTTTTTTACGTTTTCACCAGGGCGCAACAGGAACAACTCAGCAGTTGAACCTGAGACCTTCCAAACCATCGTGCGATGCCTTAACCACTGGGCGATCCCAGAACCAGTAACCGTCTACAGTACCTGGTTCAGTCATGACGTTTGTGCAGCTTCTTGGCGCCTACATTCTCACCAGCCAGGTGGCTTCTGGGATTCTGTCAGGCCTTGTACACCCTGGAGAACCCTGGAGAACCCTGACACTTCCAGACTAACATCATCACAGGCTGATAAGACAGGAACGGATTCAGTCCATGTTTGTTTATGAGATTAATGTGATACAGTTGAGGTTTTTTTCCTCTTCCCTGACTGATTCACGTCGAGGTTAGTTTCACCAAGTCACCCTGTGTAAAGATCTCGTACAGACCCTGCCACTCTGCCACAGGCCATTAACTCATAAACTGTTCTGGACAGCAGGTGGAGCACCTGATCCCCCCAGTGAAACTTGCAACCTTGGGCTTGTTGGTTGTAGATCCATTTCTGTTCCTACTTGAGTAAGAGTAGAGATTCCTTTGGTAAAATATACCGTAGTAAAACTAAAGTAAAGTAAAACTCCTGACTTTAGATTTCCACTTGAGTAAAAGTAAAGGTACGCCTCAACATCATCATCATCATCATCCACATCATTCAGCTGAACAGGGGCCAGGGACACTTTATTATTATCATTATTATTATTATCATTATTATTATTATTATTAATCAGATGCTAATGTAAATATAAATGATCATAAACAGTTAAAGAGATCTGACTGGCTGTGAAATAACTTCTTTTTTTTTTCCTTTTGGAAAGCTGTTTAATCAAATGTCCCAGATCTCTCTCTCTCTCTCTCTCTCTCTCTCACACACACACACACACACACACACACACAGATGATGTGTGTAATACAGTAGATGTACTGAGAATGTGAGGTTATGATCACAGCCAGTGGGACTTGCTGGTTCCAGTCTGCATTGCTCTGGTTATACTGGTTTGCAGCTCAGTGACGCTTTGCTGCTGGAGATCCACCAGTCACTTGCCTAAGTAAGAATCCTCAGAGCGTCTCTGTTTGTTAGAGTTATGTCCTAATCTGTGTAGTTTCTGTCTTATCATCATCTGGAAAAAGTCATTTATGCTTTCATTACATCAGGTTTACTTTAGAGTAGCTCAGTGGTTAAGGTATTGGACTACGGTTCGGAGGATCCCAGGTTCAAACCCCACAACCAGAGGGTCTGCCAAATGCCCAAATGTAAATGTAGTCTCACCCCGCCCTCCCCACCCCGCCCTTCTCACCCCGCCCTCCTCACTCTGCTCGGGTCTCCTCCAGTCTTTACTAAAGCGTCCGCAGCGTGTCCACTGGCTGGTACTAAGACACGAGAGTGTGTTATTCTGGTTTTCCCTCCTTCCCACTGCTTCACTTCTTCTTGGTTTCCTGTGTGTTTCAGAGCTCAGGTTAAGGTTTGATTGATGGTTTTAATGGGATGACCCCAGTTTACTGTATATCACTGATCTTATTTGTGTACATTGAGGTCTCTCTCATTCTTTAAGGACACGTCTTATACAGAGTTTTCACACTTAGTGGAACTGATTACATCCTGACATAAAAGTGCTGCCTTTAAGTCTCACCTGTTTTCTTTGGCCTTTTCTGCCATGTAATATTTTATTGTGTTGTATCTCTATAGATAGTGTTGTGTTTGTGTGTTCTTGTGTTTATCTGTTATTGATTAGATTTGGTTAAATCTGTATGATTACTTTTAATTTTTTTTTATTAGAAATATCGTGCAGAACTTTCATCAGTGAAAACTGGATGTAAATGTACTGTAGAAATAAATTTTCCTTTTTAGTTGACAGTTAACTCTGCGTGAGACTTATTGTCTCTGACCTCTGACCTTTGAATAGGAAACATTAGATGACATGCCCAGGTGTAAAAAGAAACGGGGTTGGGCATGATTTAGCCAAAAGGCTTTAATCCCATCCTAAAGGGGTGACAGCCGAGGAGCAAACAGACGGAGGAATATGCAAATGAGAGAGTAAAAGTGTGTTTAAACGGAAATGTGCGAGTCCGGGCCGCGAGTTCAGGCCTGGATCACTTCAAGAGAAAGTGGTGACACACACACACACGTGGTGACAGTCCTGACCCGTTACAGTCATGACAGTTAATTTCTCGAACAGGTGTGGGGTGTGTCTGTGCGTGTGTGTGTGCGTGTGTGTGTGTGTGTATGTGTGTGTGTGTGTGTTTGTGTGTGTGTGTGCTCAGACTGTACACATCCTAGCAACTTCACTGATAAGAAGAAGTACAGACGGGGGTGTGTGTGTGTGTGTGTGTGTGTGTGTGTGAGAGAGACAGATTTGTGTTACTCTACTAAATATTGCTGCAGTAACACTTTCCTGCTCACCAGTGACCAGTTCCCTAACTAACTAGTAGATGATGTAATCCCAGTACAGACTGGTTTAGTTAAACACAGTGTAAGATTTCACTGCTGCAAACTAACATCAGAAAGTGACCACTAACGCAAAAATGAGCCGACCTCTGGAGGAAGGTAGGAGGAAATGCTGAGGGCACGAGGCGGGCACAGGAAGCGTCTGATTATTTTTTAAATCGTTCCAAATCAAGTGTTGAAGTGTTGAAGTGTTGAAGTTGGAGTCGAGACTTTCTGCAGTCACTCGTTATCGAGCTCAGTGTTTCTGTCTCTTTACTCTGATCCTGTAACAGAACCGTTCTGTGTTCGATAAGTAAATGTGCAGTCGATAGACACAAACAACACGGCAGCACAAATCAGCCTGAATAAAACCTTCAGTTTGGATGTTTTCATTTTTTTCCCCAAATATAAGAAGGAGTGAGAGACGTTTATTGTATTATGGTTCAAATTCAAATTGTCCAGTATTTACTGATTAACAGTCAGATTGTTTATTCTCTCTCTCTCTCTCTCTCTATAGCGGGGGCCTGGAGTCAATCCCAGGGGACACGGGGGGCATGAGGTGGGGTACACCCTGGACTGGGTGCTGATCAATCGCAGGATACACACACACACACACACACACACAAACACACACACACACACTCATTCATACACTACGGGAAATTAATGATCGGCAATTATGGACGTGGAATTAATTATGGAAACTTGGTCCCTCGGGATATTGTCTTCTGCCAAACACCTAAATGTAAAGGTCCACCCTGTAGGCGTGAGGCCACAGTGATTACAACAACACCACCCTGTCACTGTTGTTGATTGTTTTATCTGTTTAATAAGTTGGACTGTTTCAGTTGAGATCTGCTTTCGCACGCTAACTGCTACACAATAATACAGACTTAATCCAATCTGGATAGGAACGAATCACAGAACAGAAGCACATTAACTCGCACCTCCAGAGTTGGGGGTTGGGATCTTATCTCCCACCCCTCCTGTGTGTGTGTGTGTGTGTGTGTGTGTGTGTGTGTGTGTGTGTAGATCACATGTTCTCCCTGTGCTTGGTGTGTTTCCTTCGGGTCCTCTAGTTTCCTCTGCAGTCTTAACACATGCGCTGTACACTGATTGGTGTTTCCAAATTGCGCGCAGTGTGTGTGTGTGTGTTAATGCATGCATGCCTGATTGTCACTTCATGCCCTGCGCTCCCTGGTCCAGAGAGAGATTCAGTGCCAGACTTATGGATTAGGTGAGTTATGGCAAGCTGAGACAGATTAGTTTAATAAGATGTTTATTGTAAGATGGTTTTCAGGCAGACAGATCATTATCTCTCCAGCTGGTTAACCAGAGTAACTGGTTTTCTGTTTTTTTTGTGTCTCCGTCTTTCTTTGCTCAGCTTCAGGTGGACGTAAACTGTGCTAACATTCACTCTAAACCTCCTCACACTCCCATTATCCATTCTTCACTTTGTTTTTTATTTTGTGGTCAAACCTGACCAAGTTCTCGTCCCACAGACCCTCAGCTGGAGCTCCTGGCGTTCCTGCCGTCACTCTTCTGTCTCTCACTCATGAGACATTCTCATTCCCAATGCAATTATGCAAAGCGTGAATTTATCTGACAATAGCCTGAATGCCAAGAGGGAGAAAGGAACTGTGCTGTCACCACGCGGCTCGCGGCTCCGACCTCACTAATTAGGGAAACCACTGAAGGCGAGTACTGGCACACACACACACACCCCTGAACTGAACGATGTCTGTCCTGGACCTGCTGACAGTTTCCCTTCAGGGCTGTTGGTCGTGTGATTATTGCAATATGTCCATCACTTACGTCCTACGGCGTCCTCGCAGAAGGTCCGAGCGCTTCGGTGGGACACATTTTTTCTACCATTACGAAATGAAATCCATTATTTCCTGATTTATACTTTTCTATCCAAAAACTTATACTTTACTGTAGAACATTTTATCCCACAGTCTGAGTAATTCTAAATCATTTCCAAGCAGTTAGTGACAGTTAAATATCAACACCATAAAAATTTTATTCTAAGGTTTACCTCATTTAATTATTTATTAGAAATGTTATTTGATTGCTAAATCAGATTTTTTTAATTAAATATGTCCTTTTTGGAAATACTTGTTTTTTATTTATTGATTTATTTTATGTCATATAACCTTTTTTTAAATAATTGTGCACAGATTTTTTATTATTTAATTTTGATTCAACAGTATTTGGATCCACCAAGGGTAAACAGTACTGTACTGTATGTAGTAAATAATATTTATTATTATTATTATTATTATTGTCATTATTATTAGTAGTAGTAGTAGTGATGGCGGTGTCCTGCCCTGAGCTCTGACCGAACTCAACCCCACCGAACCGTCAGTGTTGGGATGAACTGGGACTGGAGACTCCTTTCCATCAGCGCCTGATCTCACTAACGCTCCTGTAGAGTTTATATACATGAATCTCCACACATGATCCAATATCTAGTGGAAAGCTTTCTGGAATGAGAGGGTGTAATAGTCAGGGGTGCACAAACTAACACACTGGTAACTAACACACTGGTAACTAACACACTGGTAACTAACACACTGGTAAATCATCAGTATCCCATCAGGAACTAACCAGTTTCTTATTATTATCTCATCACAAACCCATTAGTACTTCATCAGTATCTCATTAGTTTCTAATCAGTAACTGATTAATATCTGATTATTAACTCATTAGATACTGATTAGTGTCTCATCACTAACTGATTAATGTCTCATAATTATCTCATCAGTAACAATAATACACTGGCTCGCCCCAAAAAAGTTCACCTTTTCAGGAGGGTCAAATTATGGAGCTGCTTTAAGCAAAGAAAACAATTTAGGAGATTTAAAATGAGACTGTATATCAGTGGAACTGGACTGGGTGAGAAGGAAAGGACATGAAGCGATGCTCCCATCATGCATAGTGTCCACTGTACAAGCCTCTGGAGACAGTGTTATGATCTGGGGTTGATCAGTTACTCAGGTCTAGACTCAGTAACGTTATGGGGCAATAAAATGAAGTCAGCTGACCACCTGAATGTACTGAACCACCAGAGGATCACATCTATGGAGGGTTTAGATCTTCACTGATGGGACGGAGTGTATTCCAGGACTGTGAGAGAACGGCTCTGGGAGCACGAGGAATCATTTACACACATGGACTGAGCACCACAGAGTGTGTGTGTGTGTGTGTGTGTGTGTGTGTGTGTATAATCACAGCTAAAGATAATGGAATTGCCTTTTTTTGTACAGGCAGTGTGTCTAATCACCACTCAGCGTATCTAATCACGATCTCGTTAGTAACTTATTAATATCTCATCAGTATCGTGTGTATAATCAGCGGCAGTGATGTCATTGCATTATTAATAACGGTGAAGTTTACTCTAGTTGATGTTTCACACACTGTTTTCTTGCTGTATATGAGGATCACTAAGAGTTCATATTTACAGTTCTCAGTTTGTCTTCACACTTACAGTAATATTAAAGTGAAATAATATGGACTCTGTCTGAAGACCTTGTCTGTCTTATCCGGGTCAAAGATGAAATGTTAAAGTGAGATTATAAACATGAGCTCGATCTTGTCTCCTGAGTGTCTCCCTGTACTTCAGTACTGACCTGAGGGAAAATCTCACTCTGACTCCGACTCTGAGTTGTGAAACATGAATTCGATGTGAATATTTATGCTGCAAATATTTACTCAGCATGGCCTAGTTGGAGTGTTTGTACAGTTACAGCGACGTGCCTTTTACCTGGAGCTGCCGAAGTGTTGGTCTGGGATCAGATTCTATCAGGCCAGAGTTAATAGTTACAGATAAAACCACAGACCTGGATGTGACATTTGCACTCAGGACATTAAAAACACAAACCCATACCTGCACCTGTGGCAGGTGATCCTGTGGCATCTTTATTCTGGTGTGTTTTAATGTTCAACGAAAATGAAAAAAAAAAGAGCTTTAGTTAAACTTTACAGAAACACTAAAGTCAATTAAACTTCTCCACCGTGACTCTGTTCCAGGCTACAGTAACTCATCTAGCTGGCCAATGGACTTTTTTTGACCAACTCATGGCCAGTAATGTAAGCACACAGACACACACACACATACAGTACGCGTGTGCTTGTGTGTGTCCCTGGGTTTGGCCCAAACGGGATCTGGCTCTACACCAGAACTGAACCATTAGACCGATGATGGGGTATTAAGTTTAGGCAATGATGTGGAACTAAA
The DNA here is from genome assembly GCF_024256425.1 of Clarias gariepinus. Taxonomy (NCBI): domain Eukaryota; kingdom Metazoa; phylum Chordata; class Actinopteri; order Siluriformes; family Clariidae; genus Clarias; species Clarias gariepinus. The sequence goes on from NC_071121.1 coordinate 576,743, forward strand.
CTTTACTCATAACTTTAACATGATTAACACTGTTGATAAGATTAATTTCAATAATTTTGAAAAATTTGATTATTGTGTTTGATTATTGATTATTACCCCTTTATTATGGACCATTAATCCTTCATGTGTATAGATTATTGATTATTAGCCCTCTGTGTATATCCATTATGGATTATTACCCTTTTTGTTTGGGTCCATTACGGATTATTATTACCCTTCTTTATGATTATTTATTGTTACCCCTCTGTGTGTGTAGAGTATGGATTATTACCCCTCTGTGTTTTTTTGAACAATGTAATAATCATAAAATAACCCCTGGCCGTTACTGCCCCCTCTTACACAAACATGAAAACACTGTAAATCTTATTAATGTCCTTCAGAAGTCATTCAGAACCTCACACACACACACACACACACACACACACTCATACAGTTGCGTCGTCTCTCAGATGAAAGACTTTATTTGACGCAGTTGGAAATCTAAAGGCTTTGAAGGTTTGTGTTTTTACAGTAAACACCACTCGAGAGCGAGGCAGAGCTCCATTAATCTCATTCTCAGTTATGTCGCTGGTGTTTAAACAGCGCTCCTTCAGGTGAAGGCTCACACACGGGAGGATCTACATCACTCATAAAATTCACAATTCCCAGTGGAACTGAGTGACCCGAAGTGAACTGAGCTGGTCACATCATTGTGTTAAAGTCAGGAGCGGTGTGTTTTAACTTCAACCCATTTAAGGACAGATGCTTTTATCCAAGTTCCCAGGCTGAGAGTTCCAGGGCCAGTGATTAATTTGCTCAGGAATCAGAGCTTCTTCTGTGGGAGAAAAGAACCGCCGATACAACACTTCACACTCGACAAAGCAGTTATTCAAATCCTGAAAAAGAATTACAGGAAAAAAAGCCAACAAAAGAAGCAAAAACCCAAACATCACAGAGGTTAAACACACACAGGCTAAAAGATACATAAAAAAACTTACTAAGAAATGTGTAAAAGTAAAATAAATATTTACCCAAGCCATAAGGATATAAACTCTAAATCTACAAATGTAAAATAATAATTACATAATACATTTTTAAGAAACAAAGAAGAATTTGATGAAAATCTCTTGAATATGTATATATATATATATATATATATATAAATATAAATTTCACTCTTTTAAATGTTGACTTTATAAAAACTCCAGTTAAAGTAATTTATAAGTAAATTAGTAAGTAAATAAATAAATAAACAAAAAGCTACTATTTTCTTATAAAACATGTCTTCAGTTGTCCATCTGAGAAATGTTTAACTAACTGTAACTATTTACTTTAAGGATCCTGTGAAACAAACAGCTAGGCCTAAAATACAGTATATATATATAAACATTTTGCTTTTTCACCCAAAAAAAAGAGGGAGAGAAAAGAATAAGAAATGTTGTTCTGGTGAAGTTTTGAGTAAGAGAAATGTAGGGAAGGAGTCTCCAGTGTCAGCGCTGTATGACAGTCAGAAGTGAAGCTGAAGGCTGTAACAGAGGAGTTGATGCTGTTTTGCGGTTTCTCAGTCACATGACAAGCTGAAATGTTTTGCTTTTATTAATTTGAAGAGAGAGAATAAAAAGAGACTGGTGAGAGAACAAGTGTTTATAGCTGGTTACAGTGACTTTGCTCAACATTATTGTAACTGTAAATGAATAAATATTATGTCATGTCATTCATGAATAAACATGTAAACAGTATAAACATGTAAACAGCAGTGGTGTAAGTCTGGTGCTCTGGGAAAGCAAACAGCTTCCAGGAAGACCCCACGCCCTGCAGAGTTTAGTGCTGTCTCAGCTTCCAGCACATCTGACTTGACTGAGCAACTCATTAACAGGGAGATTAAGAGCAGAGCAGACAGAACTCTCGTGCATGCAGGGCAGTGGACCTCCAGGAATAAGGGTGAGACAGAGTGATACTGCCCCCTAGCGACAGGTCTCTCACACAGGCAATGACAAGGAACATCAAATGTTTAAAATCATGTTTTGTTTGAGTATCAGTGTGTGAACACATGAATGTGGACTTAACAGTAAATTCATAAATGTGTAAATTAAAGCAGTAAAATCAGTCACACACACAGCTTTCATTTGCTTCTTTTTCCAAAATTCAAAGAACTTTAAATAAATAAAACAGTAAATCCCTAGTTGCACACTAAACATAATTCTATCTATCTATCCTAATCATTGTACAAAGCACTTAGTATTCAATTAAGAAATTCTAGAGTTCCAATTATAAATGCACATATTACACTGAAACCTGTTTAAACCAGATAACTGAGCGGTTCTGTTTAAACCATTGTAAATGAATCCCTCTCCAAATATTTTATAAATTTATTTACATCACATAACATGTTTCTAAGTGGCACGCTTCTTTTGATCTTGTACACTTTTTCTTTGCAGTTTAGAAGTGTATTTATCATTAAAAAGACAAAAAAATATCTATAAACCCAATTTCTTAATATAAATTCCTTAACCGGGATAAAATCAGCCACAAAAACGAGTCATGGGCAATGCAGGAATAATAATAATAATAATAATAATAATAATAATAATTCACATTAAAATGTTTAAGCTTAGCTCAAGTCATTTTAGTCAGTTTATTTTAACACAAATGTAAAAATAAAACGTTAATTTTAGCAGAACCACTAATGTAGTTGAACTGGGAGCTAGTAGCAGAACTAGCAGGAAATTACCACGTTGGCTAATAATAATTTGTTTTAATCATGGAATTTTATAAATGTATCATTTTATTTTAGTATACATGTATTGCTATTACTAGAACTAACTAAATAAATATTAATCCTGATATTATTTTTAAGATAATTTCACAGATTAGCCCACATGCTATAGGCTAACTACGTAGCTTCAGCTTCAGCATCGCCTCCATCGCGATGCGCCACACGGCTGCCGTTTCTAATTTAGACCGAGGCTTTAGGCCTAGCGTGGAGAACGTCACAGCCTAACAACTGCGCCTGCGCGGGGTGCTGACGCGTCAATGTACTCGGAGAATTCAAATACCGTTTAATCTTTATATTATTTATTTAAACGATGCTAAAACCGGTTTTAGATAATAATTTTATTATTATTATTTTACAAATATTAATATTTGTTTCGGTTGCATTTATCACCCCACTAATACTGGATGTTTATGGAAAATCAGAATTATTTTTTAAATAATATGTTTTAATTCATAAAATAAATTGTTTCAATAAAATATTCATTACACGGTGAATTATTTTTTTATTTGGTAATGAAGGTAAAATTATAAAATACACAAAGTTGTCCCTATTTAGTTTTTTTATTTAGTTTTATTTCAGTGTTTGTTCGTTCGTTGGTTGTACACGAATGTGTTAATAATAATAATAATAATAATAATAATAATAATGTAAAGATATTCCCGTGAATTAGCTTGCGTATTGCGTATTTAATATGTCCACATTTTGCTCTATTTTCGACTTTGGGCTTACTTTTTTAAACTTCATTTCCCATAATTCCATTCTCTTGCGTGCACATTACTTCCGGTTCAAGCGTGTCCCTCTGCCTGACCCTCCAGTCCACGAGAGAGAGAGAGAAGGTGAGAGTTTTCAGTCTGTTATAAGCTCTCAGTGCGCTGTACGGGGCTGTACCTCACAGCTCTGGGGTTTAATGAGGAGAGTTTCATCCGAACGCCGCTATGTTGTTGTCCTGCCTGAGATTAGTGTAATAAATCCACATTAATGTTTGGAAGGGGAATGGTAGGAGCCACTTCCGGTTTCAGACCTTTTTCATTCATAAGTGTGTGTGTGTGTGTGTTTGTTTGTTTGTTTGTTTGTGTGTGTGTGTGTGTGTGTGTGTGTGTGTGTGTGTATGTGTGTGTGTAAAGCAGAAAATAAATCTGTAGATTACTGTATTATAAACTCATTAACACAAACCCTAATAAAGACACTCAAAAAGTTGATTTATTTCAGTAATTCAGTTTAAAAAGTGGAACTTGTATATTGTTCTATAGATTCATTACAACACAGACTGAGATGTTTCATGTGTTTAAATTGTGATTATTATCGTTTGCAACTGTTTTTTTTTCTGGGTTCCTAAAGATAATAAAAACACAAAATACAAAAAGTAATTGCTTTTTATTTATTATATATTCTTTTTGATTTGAGCACACAATCAGAAGTTGGAAAGCGAGACGCTATCCTTAGTCAATTAATTTTGGAAACAAATACTGAAAAAAAGCAATTTTGTCAGTTTTTTTTATATAATAAACCAATAAACAGATGGTTTTTAAGTGTTTCTCTTCCTTGTCCATCCATTCAGTATCTTCCTCACAGGCGTGTTAAAGCCAGGTTAGTGAATACTTATGGGGGTTGCCAGCTCCAGCCATAATCAGCTTGTGTTATTAGAGAGAGAGCAAGCTATAATTAAAGGTTTGTCAAAACATAAAAGTAACTAATTAAATCAATTAAATACTGTATAAAATCTTCCAAAAACTAAAATTAGTCAAGTCTACTGCTTGGATGGTAATTAAACCTTTTGAATTTGATCATTTGAAGCTTTTAGGAAAATCAAGTCCCAGAGCCTGTAAAAGGTCGACTGCCTTGAGGTTTAGTACCAGCCAGGTAGATAAAACCATCACCTTGAAACAGCTCGTTCGCAGGGACGTGTGCAGCGCACGCCCACGTAAAAATTCTTTGATGTGGTGAACTTTTCTTAAAGAGAAATGTGTTTCTGTGACATTAGTGGAAGGCCTCTCCAGTGTCTGTGCTCATAGGTCAGTGGTAAAGCTGGAACTCTAAGAGTGTTGACCTCTCCTACTTCTGCTCCTGACATCAATTCTCTTCATTACAATAATAATAATAAAAAAATAAGTGTGTAATTTTAATGTAATTGAAATTAATTTGACTTACAGACATAAATTCCTTCCTCGTGTGTTGGTAAACAGATTGTCACATGTTTTTCCATCTTCCCAGTTGGTGCAGTGTGTCCGGGTGCCGTGCTGCGTGTCTCCCCTCATGCCCCTGCAGGTCACATGGCCATTCCCACAGTGCCCCGGTCTGGGCCGGAGGATATCCAGCTCATTCGTCATGGGCATGGTGGGATCCTACAGCTACCTGTGGACCAGTATGTCTCGCTTCGTCCTCTCCACGTCCACTCTGACCCTGTGCTGTTCTTTTTTTTTTTTTAATCTTGTCTCTGATCACATGACCTTCTGCTCCTCAGAGTATATGAACTCTCTGTCGGTGCACAACCATGAAGTCCTGCTGGACCTGGTGGATAAACGGCCTCGGGACACGCCCCTCATCACTGTGTCCAATCACCAGTCCTGCATGGATGACCCGCACATCTGGGGTGAGTGGAAAGTCGGGACCCATTAGAGCAGTCGGGTGGAGGAGGGTGTGAGGAGTTAGGTAAAGGGTTTGTGTAAACGAGAGTAAAGGAGGAAAATATACTTAAAATATAACAAGCCTTGTACAGTTTATTGATGCACAGAAGACTAGAATCCGACTTTTACACAGCTTTAGAAACACTAGGCATGTTTATGATGGATAAAATCAATGTTATATTGATGCTGAATGCTGAGTGGTTGGGCAGATGAGAGGGGAAATGAGGTCGCTGCTTAGGTTGTTACGTTACAACCAGTTTTTAAATTCTGTCTTTAGGCATTTTGCAGCCTGTCGCATTCAATTCCTCTCTCTGTAATTTAATCTACATCTTCTAATTCAATCTAAAGAAATAGGGGGGTGAAGACTTTTGACAGAGTACTGTGTGTGTGTGTGTGTATATATATATATATATATATATACAGTGAGGTCAATAAGTATGTGATCACCCTGCGATTTCGCAAGTTCTCTTACTCAGAAATCATGGAGGGTCTACACTTTTCAGCGTAGGTGCATTTCCACTGTGAGAGACTACAAAGAAAAATCCGTAAATCACATTGTATGATTTTTTAACAATTTATTTGTGAATTACTGTGTTAAATAAGTATTTGATCACTTACTTATCAGCCAGATTTCTAACCCTCAAAGTCCAGTTATTTTGCTTATAAATAGTCCATATGCTTCTTACGGAGCCACTCCTTGGTGTTCCTGGCTGTGTGCTTTGGGTCATTGTCCTGTTGGAAGACCCAGCCACGACCCATCTTTAATGTCGTGACTGAGGGAAGGAGGTTTTTGCCCAATATGTCACAATACATGTCCCCGTTCATCCTCTCCTTAGTACAGTGCAGTCGTCCTGTCCCCTGTGCAGAAAAATACCCCCAGAGCATGATGCTTCCAGCCCCATGCTTCACTGTAGGTATGGTATTATTGGGATGATACTTATCATTCTTCTTCCTCCAAACACGGCGAATGGAGTTAAGACCAAAAAGTTCTACTTTGGTCTCATCTGACCACAGGACTTTCTCCCATGACTCCTCTGAATCATCCCGATGGTCCCTGGCAAACTTCAGACGGGCCTGGACATGGGCTGAACCTTCCGTGCGATGCAAGATTTTAAACCATGACGTCTTAGTGTATTACTGATGGTAGCCTTGGAAACGATGGTCCCAGCTCTCTTCACGACATTGACCAGCTCCTCCTGTGTAGTTCTGGGCTGATTCTTCACCATTCTTAGCATCATTGATACCCCATGTATCTACTTAGACTTTGGCTGATTGTGGGGTCACAGGTGTCTTTATAACAGCTAACGACCTCAAACAGGTGCCACTAATTTAGAATCATGAGCAGAGTGTAGCTGGACTATTTAAAAGCAAAATAACAGGTCTTTGAGGGTCAGAAATCTGACTGATAAGCAAGTGATCAAATACTAATTTAACACAGTAATTCACAAATAAATTGTTCAAAAATCAATGTGATTTAAGGATTTTTCTTTTTGGATTCTGTCTCTCACAGTGGAAATGCATCTATGCTGAAAATTGTAGACCCTCCATGATTTCTGAGTAAGAGAACTTGCGAAATCACAGGGTGATCAAATACTTATTGACCTCACTGTATAAAATAACTAACTAACACATTTTTGGTCCTTCAGGTGTGTTGAAGTTTCGGCAGCTGTGGAACTGGAAGAGAATGCGATGGTGAGGAAAAAGCCTGAGAGTCTGGGAAATGAGATCATACAACAGCTATTATTAGTATTATTATTTTTATTATTATTATTATTAGTATTATTACTACCATTACTGTTATTATTCCTACTTGTAATACAGTGGTAGACCTCCAAATTGGTCTACTCACAGTTGGGACAGGGTCACAGTGTTTTATTATCATCGTGATCCCGGATTGACTCGGAACAACATCCAGCCAAAGTTTTGGTTCCTAAAGCCAAAGTCGAAATTTCACAGGCGTTATTTTTATTCTTACTGATTTAAATATATACGTTTTGTTTTATAGTTAAATATGAAACTTTAGTGTGTTAAATGCTTTATACCTGTATGTATATATAAATGTGTGTGTGTGTCTGTGTGTGTGTGTGTTTCCTGCTCAGGACTCCGGCGGCGTCTGATATTTGCTTCACAAAGGAATTACACTCTTGCTTTTTCAGCAGAGGGAAGTGTGTCCCGGTGGTTCGAGGTACACACAGTGTCTCTAAACCATATATCCTGATCTCTGTGTTTAAAGGGGCGGTATGTAATGTGTGTTGGGGCTTCTGTTCTTCTGTACTCCTTTAAAGGGGTGGTATGTAACATTTGAGTGTGTATTTTTTGGGATATGATTGTTAAAAGTCAGAGTGTGCTATGTGATGTTTCTGTTAGAGACGGAGGACATCGATTCAGCGATTCATTCTTTATGTTTACATTTGAGGTGGTAATATGTTACAGTTCCTCTATAATCCTGCAGGTGGTGCTCTAAACTATTCACTGTACTGGTTGTTGTGGTCGTTGCTATGGTTACCGTGCAGTGTGATTGCTTGTCGATGTTTGTAGCAGCGTTTAGCGAATAGACGTTACACGCTTTAAAGAGGTCCTATTATGCTTTTTAAAATATTTTCTTTCATGTAGCTGTATGTGAACATAAACTATCTGTGACGCTGACAGTGCACCATAAATAGAGTTATTGTTTATTAAAAAAAAGAATCGTCTCACATTCGCCTAAACGCGTCGTTAGCAAACCTATTTTTACTCTGTTACGGATCCACGCCACTCTGTAACATGTTTGCATAATGTCCGCCCACGTTCTACGTCACGAACAACTTGCCCGCCATCTTACAATTAACGTTACCACACTCTTGTTAATGTGACCGAGCATTCATGCCAGGTTCGCTTAAACACTTTGTAATATATAAAAACAATAAAAACGTGAGCAAACGAAATCCTTTTTAACTGTTTATTCACCACCATTCACCAAAACTAAACTTAAAACTCGCGAAGTGGCAAGGCGCATGCGCTCTTCGCACCATGCCACTTTGCGAGTTTTAAGCGCCCTTTTCCTGACCTGCCTTTAAAGGAACAGCCGGGAAAGCAGGGGGGGGTGGAGTAGTCGTAATGGTCGAACATCGCTTTAGTTATTTATTTGAACGAGAGAAGGAGAGATTGTTGTGGATCATTTTCTTTTAAAGATTTTTTTAACCGGATTATCTTTGACTAAACATACAAGAATAATACATATTCCCTGGACTTCTCACCCTCCGTCATCGGCCTCTCGGACTTTATTAACTCCGGTGAGACCGAACCATACTCGGATAACGCGCATACAATAAACACGGACTTCGGACATTCGGAAAGGCGGGGTTTAGACAGACCGAACCTTCCAACTGCTTCACATGAGTCGTTTACGAATCATTTAGAAATGGTATAAAATTAAATCTATTTTTAGAGAAAACTAAAGTGTTTTTTGACCTTGTATACATGTAAACCTGTTTTAAGAGACTCATTAAGCAATATTAGCAACCTTAAAATGTCATCATTGGACCTCTTTAAGTGACGGCGCTCTGGTCTGGTCCTGGCGTGATGTTTAGGTGGAGGAGTGTATCAGAGAGGAATGGACTTCCTGGTGGAGAAGCTGAACCAGGGCGACTGGGTGCACGTGTTTCCGGAAGGTGAGAGAAGTCGACACGCACAGATCTGCACCTGTGTTAGGACAGAAAATAAATAACAGACACGGATTGTGTGTGTTTGTTCCAGGGAGGGTGAACATGACTGAGGAGTTCATCAGGTTCAAATGGGGTGAGTGGAGTGTCACGCGTGTCTCTCGCTGCATGTGTGTGTTTTACGTTTACGTTCAGATTCTGACATGTTTAACATCCTGCAGGAATCGGGCGTTTAATAGCCGAGTGTTCGCTTCATCCCGTTATCCTCCCGCTGTGGCACGTCGGTGAGTCTCTCACTTACTTCCTGGTTAGAGCAGCTATAAACACTCGTGTTCTCACCGCTCTCTCTCTCCTCCTTCTCTATTTCTCCCCCCCCCTCTCTCTCTCTCTCTCTCTCTTTATTCTCCCTGCATCTGAAATTGAATATTTCAAATAATCATTTTGTGTTAGTTTTAATGATAACTAAGAACAGCTCACCGTGTGGAATATTCCTAAACTTGAGCAAGGGGACAAGTTGCTCAAGTTTAGGAATAGAAATGTCGTCCCATTCTTGCCTCATACAGGCTTCCAGTTGTTCAACTCTCTTAGGTCTTCTTTGTCCCATCTTCCTCTTAATGATGCGCCAATTGTTTTCTTTGGGTGAAAGATCTGGACTGCAGGCTGGCCATTTCAGTACCCTGATCCTTCTCCTACGCAGTCATGATGTTGTAATTGATGCAGTTTGTGGTCTGGCATTGTCATGTTGGAAAATGCAAGGTCTCCACTGAAAGAGACGACGTCTGGCTGGGAGCATATGTTGTTCTAGAACTTGGATGTACAGTACCTTTCAGCATTGATGGTGCCTTTCCAGATGTGTAAGCTGCCCATGCCACACACACTCATGCAACCCCGTACCATCAGAGATGCAGGCTTCTGAACTGAGCACTGATAACAACTTGGGTTGTCCTTGTCCTCTTTAGTCCGGACGACATGGCGTCCCAGTTTCCCAAAAAGAACTTTTTATTCGTCTGACCACAGAACAGATTTCCACTTTGCCACAGTCCATTTTAAATAAACCTTGGCCCAGAGAAAACGCCTGTGCATCTGGATCATGTTTAGATATGGCTTCCTTTTTGACCTAGAGAGTTTTATCCGGCAGCGGTGAATGGCCCGGTGGATTCTGTTCACCGACAATGTTTTCTGGCTGTATCCCTGAGCCCATGTTGGGATTTTCATTACAGTAGCACTCCTGTATGTGATGCAGTGCCGTCTAAGGGCCCGAAGATCACGGGCATCCAGTATGGTCTTCCGGCCTTGACCCTTAGGCACAGAGATTGTTCCCGATTCTCTGAATCTTTGGTTGATATTAGACACTGTAGATGATGATAACTTCAAACTCGTTGCAATTTTTCTCTGAAAAACTCTTTTCTGATATTGCGTCAATATCTTTCGCCACAGCATTGGGGGAATTGGTGATCCTCTGCCCATTTTGATTTCTGAGAGACACTGCCACTCTGAGAGGTCTTTTTATACCCAATAATGTTCCCAATTGACCTAATAAGTTGCAAATTGGTCCTCCAGCTGATTTTTATATGTACAATAAACTTTTTCGGCCGCTTGCTGCTACCTGTCCCAGCTTTTTTGGAATGTGTAGCTTTCATGAAATCCAAAATGAGCCAATATTTGTCATGACATTTCAAAATATCTTACTTTCAACATTTGATATGTTATCTATATTCTATTCTAAATAACATATTGAAATTTAAAACTTCCACTTCATTGCATTCTGTTCTTATTCACAATTTGTACGACATTTTTGGATTCAGGTTTGTGTGTGTGTATGTATGTGTATATGTATGTATGTATGTATGTATGTATGTATGTATGTATGTATGTGTGTATATATATATATATATATAAATGTATATGTAGTTTCTTATTATTTTAATTTTTATCAGAATAATTTTTTATTCCACCTCATTAAGGGGTAAGTGATGTGATCAAAATGTCCCAAATAAGATGTGTGTGTTCAGTCCTTGAACACAGACACAGATTCTTTACATTTCTGGTGACTTTTGTTTAATTAAAATTTCATGATGCAAATAATTTTTATTCAGTTTAAATATAAAATATAAAAATGTAATGGATTGTTTATGAAAGAAATATTAAAATATTTTAGACATTATAAAATTTATAACAGTTTAGTCACACATTTAATGCTGAAGACTTTTTTACTAGTAAGTATAATTTCTGTACAAACACTATGTACAGTTTACACTGCTGAAGCTGAACAGCAGAGGTCACAAGCAAACGCAATACATATGTAGTTTAAATTTAACAATAATTCTGTGTAATTAAAAAAAAAGTAGGACTGTGTGTGTGTGTGTGTGTGTGTGTGTGTGTGTGTGTTCTTGTTTCCTGACGCTCCTGCTGTTACTTTCCGCAGGTCTGAATGATGTTCTTCCTAATAAAACTCCGTACATCCCGCGAGTGGGAAAGGTGAGCACTGCGTAAACACTCGTCTGTGTATAACTCTCTTTCCGTCTCTCTCTCTCTTTCTGTCTCTCTCTCTGTCTCTTTTCACTATGACACTCACTCGCTCTGTAAATGTGGTTTATTTACAGAAAGTCACTGTGTTAGTCGGAAATCCTTTTACAGTCAAGCACTTAGTGGAAGCCCTGAGAGCGGAAAATAGAAATCCGGTAAGATCATCATCATCGTATTTCACTCCACTATTACACACACTACAGAAGGTTGAAGAGCTCACGGGGGTGAATACTTACGCACATCTCTTTTCTGTAGCAGTATTTAATAATTGAGAAAGAAGAATTTGTTTATATTTATTTATTAAAAATGAATCCAGACGTCTGAGACACACAGAGCTCCAGACATCACGTGATGTAGTGACACGCACCGCTGACCCAGAGTCAGTGTTTAATGATTAGAAAGTGATCACGTGGTGATAAGAGCCCTGAGGCAGTGAAGGTGTAGCAGGGTCGGGTTTGTGTTGTATGATTTTTGGTTGTATGAACTCCTGCTGATGGTGTGTGTGTGTGTGTTTGTTTGTTTGTTTGTTTGTTTTGATTCCGGGCTGCAGGTGGAAATGAGGAAAGCGCTGACCGATTTCATCCAGGCCGAGTTCCGCACCTTAAAATCACAGGCTGAAGCTCTTCATCAGAGGATTCAGACCAGCCGGTGATCCAGGTGCAGCTCGAGAACCTACAGGACATGCTGGATAGAGACTAAAACACACACACACACACACACACACACACACACACACACACACAGATCAGACTGAATTGAAGTGAGGCTCTCTACATGAGGCATTTTTATACCAGTTTTAGATTTTTTTAATGAAGTTACTACAAACGCATCACAATCATGAATGACTGTAATTTCTACACGGTTTATTAAATTAATTTCTAACCTGTTGTTTATTTTCTTATTTACTTTTTTTATTATTAAATGTGTTCGAAACACACTGCTTCTTCACACACTGCTTTTATCAGGTCCAGAAGAGCACCTGCAAGAGGTTCTTTCATTTTTCTTTAAAGGGGTCTGTTTAGAATCCAGAGTTTTCATCAGAACCCGTAAGCACTACAGAACTCTAACTATCTTTCACAGATGGTTCCAAGTCAGACCTTTTAGGAATTTTTTAATTGTCCTGTGACCCCTTAAAAAATGTGTCTAATCCAGTGGCCTGCCGTCAGCTTTTAGGATGAAAAGAACCTGAAATCACCCCTTAATAATCTAGAACGTCATAACTGTTTCATTATGTGGTTTTAATTAGAGCCATTGTAGAAAACAGAGAACCCTTGTAGTAAGCTCTTAAACAATACAGATCTTTTTATGGGTGCTACTCAGAACTATCAATGAACTCTTACTTATTACAAAGAACTTTTAAGGAACATAGAACCCTATAACTGAAGTGTTTGGGAGAAAAGCTTCTGAACACAACCTATTTTCATAATGTGGTTCTCCGTAACTGAGCATTCATATCAGAGAAGGTCCTAAGTTGAACCCTCCAAAAAGCCAAAATTCCGTATACATTACAAAGGAGCCCAAAGTGGGAAGACTACAGATTTTCTTTCAGCTTTATGCTACTCGAGAATCGGATATTCTTTATTTGATCATTTAAATGAATCACTCAAAGCATGATTTTGAATCAAATGGAATGCAGTACAGCTTGATATGGAGGAATTGAATCGTTCAAGTTTACTGTAAACTGCACAAAACTGATGAAAGGTAAAATCCTCATATTAATTACTTCAGTCCTAATTTGCATCTCTGCCATGTTTATGCTGTAGAAATATACATACATACATTGCATTTCAGGTTAATCAGATGAAAGATTTCTCAGTTTAAAAAATATTGTAACTTCTGCCACTCCAGCCCAGGATTATTATTATTACTATTAACTTTATGTGGACTGTGGGAAAAATGTGTGTAACACGATCACTGAGGTTTATAAATGTATAATTTCTGTGTGGTGCTGATGTAGGGACAGTACAGAAAGATCACATAAAAAATGCCACACTGGGTTCAGCATAGTTAATCACGTGGTCTGTGGAGCGTCATATTGTGCACCGTTGCACAGACAGCACCCTCAGGACCCCGTGGCGTTCGAAGCCGATAATACACACAGTGTTAAAACGTGTAGCTGTTTAAATGTTATTATAATTATTATCCCATGGCAGAATTGCGCTTCTGGTCATCTTAATATAATATTTGAATAATATCAAATGCTAAATAAAATTCAACCACTAGAGATCAGGTGACCGGAAATCATGGAGTACACATATTTCTAAGTTGCTGGTGAGAGTGGCACGCGGGGTGTGACGTCACTGCTGACCGGCGATGGAGCGGAAGATGGCGGCTGTGAGGAGGCCCGAGGCGCGCTCTGCGGTCATGCTGCTTTTGGTTCTGCTCGCTGTTTTCGCGACTGGACAATGCACAGAACAGGTTCCTCTGTTGATGTGGACCAGCAGCGGGTGAATATTGACTTTTTCCCTTTGAAATATTGAATTATTACTCGTGTTTAGAGAATAAGTGCTAAGCTAGCTGAGTGTTACCTCAGACAGGGAGCTCGAGCCCTAAAATGTTCGCACTGTGCCCATGTAGTTCTGTGTTTTAATATTGTCTTTACGTCACATTTGTCTCAGTCACCAATAATAATCGTATTTTTCACGATTTAATCGGGGTTTCAGTTAATAATCGGTGCTGCAGTGCGCGAGCGCGGCTTTGGTCGCTGTCCAGTGCTGCAGCGGCTCCGGTCGGCCGATGCGGTTTAATATCGCGGTGTGAAAAATATCACGATATTCCCAATACTCTGCTAGCTATTTTATACATGAACGCATATATAACGTAAAGATGTATTAACACAAAATATATTATTAACAATAATATATTATACGCCAAATATGACTGTATATATATTTTTTTAATAATGTATTTTTTCCCCAGGTTTTCATTGACACCCCAGACCGGCCCAGCCGCAGGTCACACCGTGTCACTAAGCGAGCTCCAGTCCTACATGAACACAGCGTTCAGATCTGCACCTCACAATGTCCTGCTGTTCTTTCAGGATAAGGTCAGTTCAATAGTTGTGTACTCACTCTCTCACACACTCACACCCCCCCACACACACACAAAAAAAAAGAGAGTGAGAGAATGTGTTAATTGAAAATAAATTTCAGAGTGCATGCTCATCCTCATGAGGATTGTGTCGCTTGGGTGTGAAGAGCGAGCTTCTCCATTTCGCACCGCCGCTCTGATTCCTGATTCTTCAGCTGATGCCTCCTTGACTGCTTTCCTAAAATCCACTTAAATAAATCAAAGACAACAGTAGGAGGAGCTTTGATTGTTTCATACTGTAAACAATGAGTGAAAAATACAAAAATATTTGTAAATGCATTCTAAAAAGAAAAAAAAGAACTTAAATTACAGTTTTATATGTCAGGTTTTTTTTCTATGAATTAGATTAGATTAGATTAGATTAGATGATAAGAATATTTCTTTTTTTCTTTCTTCCTCAGTTGAGTATTGATGACTTTACCAAGTATGCCGGTGTGTTTGGGAACAAACAGAGCAGCGCCTTTCCCAATCTGGAGGTGAGTAGTGTTCAGTGTCATTTCTTTTCTTACTCACACACAAACACATTATGGTTGTGCCGTATTGAATGAGAATGAGAATCGAAAAAGACTTATAAGTCTATAACTCTCAGATTGTTACTTTAATTCGCTCCCTAACAGAGGTGACCCCTTTTCCCTACACAGTTTCTTCAGTTTTTTTCCCCCCCGATTTTCTCCCTAATTTAGTCGTGTCCAATTCCTCCCCGTCACTAAGGGGCTTCTACTGCCACTCAGCCGGGAGGGCCGCAGATTATCACGTGTTTCCTCCGACCCACGTGACGTCTTTTCGAACTGCTCGCTCACGCACCGTTGGGGGCGGAGTAACACACTCCTTCTGCTTGCGTGAGCTGACAGAACTCTGATTGGCTGTAGATCCGTGATTAATGTGGGAGCACTAAGTACCTCTCATCCCTCCCCTCTGAGAGAGCTCGGCCAATCAGCTCTCTCTAGACCTCCGACTGTGAGAGGTTACAGCATCACCCGGGAATCAAACTTGCGATCTCCAGATGATAGGGCGAGCACTTTACCACTGCGTCACTCGGAGGCCCACACCTTCAGTTTAATTACGTCCATGTGATGAATTCACATTTGGGGTAGATGAAAACGTCTTCGCATCCCCCTGATCGGTAACCCTGTAACTTTTACCTTCCGGTCTGTCTTAAGGTCCTGTTTCTCTACACTGTGCAGCTCTAATCCCCAGGTCTGAGGATCTGTGATCAGTGTGGGTCTTTCTGTGGCGTGTGTGTGTTATCTAGGCTACTCTGCAGTCGTCCTCATCCCTGCTTCTGCCATCGGTGTGGTCCTCTGCCAGTTCCTCTCTCCCGACACTGCTGCAGGACGAGCTAAACACGGCGCCGCTCTACATGGACCCTGACACGCTGGCTCAGCTGAGACTCAACGCCTCTCTCCCTGCGCTGCTCATCTTCAGTCTGCCCTACAGCTCCTCTGGGTGAGCGGCCCGCTGCGCCACACCACACTACACACTCTACTACACAACACACTACACAACATAATACACACTACACTACACACTCTACTACACAACACAATACACACTCTACTACACAACATGCTACACACTCTACTACACACTACACTACACACCACACTACACAACACAATACACACCTTACTACACACTCTACTACACAACATACTACACAATCTACTACACAATATACTACACACCACACTACACACTCTACTACACACTCTACTACACAACATACTACACAACATAATACACACCACACCACATACTTTACTACAAACCCCAATAAACACTCTACTACACAACATATTACATGCTCCACTACACACTATACTACACAACATACTACACACCTCATTACACACTCTACTACACAACATACTACACACCTCACTACACACTCTACTACACAACATACTACACACTCTACTACACAACATACTACACACCTCACTACACACTCTACTACACAACATATTACACCGAACTAAAGACTACACACACTTTTACACACTTCACACGTTTTTACATTGCACAATATAGTACACAATATACTACATAATATTGTACCACTACAAAAAATACTACACGCCTCTGGGATTAACCATAACATCTCTCTCTCTCTTTCTCTCTCTCTTAGGGCTGATATGATGTCTGTTAAAGAGGTACTCAGTGGTAACGGTAAGTGTCTCTCTCTCTCTCTCTCTCTTTCTCTCTCACTTACACACACTAATCAGGAGTGAAATGTACAAACTTATTTGATGTGTGTGTGTTTCAGATGAGGTGATGAATCAGGTGCAAAAAATTATGGGTAGTCAGTCTGTCCCTTACACAGCCATCTACACTGCTCTCCGCCCTTCACGGGTAAGAACCAGTACTCCTTGCTGAACACCTCACACAGATCTTTAGCTGAATAAGAAAAGAATAAAACTGTGTTAAAACAGAATTTTAAGTTCATCTTTTAGTTTATTGTAATTCACTTTTCATTGTGTTTTTACTCCTTCCTGAATTTTTATATTTTATAGTTTAAGTTTTAGATAAACAGATACTTTGTTCATCGACTGTATGTACAAAATTTAGAAAAATAGTCTTAGTCTTATTTTTATTTTGTACATACTTATTTTTTTATTTTCCCTCTTATTATTGTTATTATTGTTATTGTTATTATATATTTTTTTTTCTTAAAAATTTGCACAGTCTGGAGTTTTTTTGTAATTGCATTTCACTGCTGTTGTACTTGTACAACCATGTATGTAACAAATAAAATTCTTTAATCTTGAATCTTGAACAAAATTTAAACTTTTTAAAGTTTAAAATGTAATCAATCCTTTAAATATCCTGTACTGAGTGCAGAGTAAAATCTTCTCTCGTTCCCATGTCAGGTGATAGAGGAGGTGCTTCCGGAGGTGCGTTCTGTCGGAGCACGCTCTCTGCTGCAGTACCGGCGTGAGGGCCCTCCTGCTCCCTACGCCCCTGTGGAGTTTATGGAGCGCGGCTCTGCCTGCATTCTGCTGTGGGCCAAGAACCTGACTGTCAGCGTATATCGCTCGGGAAAGTGGGAGAGACACAACCTCAGCCCTAAAACCTTTGGAGAGGGGGTTTCTCCTAACCTAGAGGGGTCCTCCTGTAACGCCACACACTCCAGGTGAGCTACAAAAAAGGACAAGGGTTAGAGTTTAAAAATTTAATAAAAAAAATCTTAACACGTGCTTGTTCTGTTCACAGGCTGGTCCTGAACTACGAAAATGTGTTAAACTACCGCTCTTTCAAACTTATGTAAGTACTGCATGAACATTCTTAAATGAAATGGCACCCTAGATATGCATTCTACCCATAGACTAGTGTCAGAATTTCATGTAAACACTAAGTGAGTAAGTACACTTACCTTACTAAGGTTGAATAATTTTCTGAAAGAGAATGTCCCAGAGTGTTTTATTTATCGTACACCACAGCAATTTAACAAGACATACTTTTTAACCATTTACAAAGGAAGTGAGTTCTAGTTGTACCTCAAATTATAGCAGCTATGAACACTTCTTCACCTCACCAGTCTCTACTTTTTCTTTGTGTTCAAGTTAATAAGACAAAAAACAATCAGCAGCTTCATGACTTAATGGAAGGAGTAATTAAATGTAGTCTGTTCCTTATAACATTAGTTTTCTCACTTCTCTTACAACCACGTGTGGCATTTAAACACCACAAACTAACTTTAAATCAAATTAAAAACACAAAGCTACATTGTGACTGAGCAGTGCGTATCTCTGTCATGACCTATAATTTATATTTATATACAAGCTTTTGCAAATAATTTGCTCCTGCCACACAGGATGCCAGTGTGGGAATAGTTTAGAGCGCCAACTGTAGGATCATAAAAAAGCAGCGATGTTTTTCCTTGAAAAACATCAAGTGTCAAAACCAACTTAACAATTAGTGCGTGTTGAGCAGTCGTGAGCATGCAGCATCGAATGCATGTGTGTAATGAGTGTGTTTTAAAACTAGTTTGATTGCAGAATTTAAAGAAAGGGGCACATTGAAGGCTTTTTAATGCATGAGACTTCTGATAACGTAACGCCGTAAACAGAAACGGTTCGGTCCAGCGTGATCGGTCTGATCAAACTGAATCCTGATCGACCAGCATCTATTTTAAATGTAATAAATCATTTAAAAAATTGTTTGGAGACAGGGTGGCAGGACATGAATCAGCACACTAAAGGACCGAAAGTCATAACTGACAGTTTATTATCAGGATGAGCTGTGCTCTGTGTAACTGTAACTGTCCTCTGCAGCTTTCTCATGAGTCAGAGGCACTATAAGGTTTCAGCACGCCGCTGGTTCACTATGGATCGGGTTCAACTGGAGTACGACAGACAAACGGCTTCGTTTAACGCCAGCCACAGTATCTATGCTCCGGCCGAGTACTCGTACCGCTGTCACTCTGTCACCAGCTTCCGCTACCCACAGCTCACACCCCACTCGTCCAAGGACGACGCCAACAACTGGAGGATCGCTTTCGATGACTTCCAGGTATCGCCACTGGGGGGAGCTGCTGTGGGTTTAACTTGTTACATTACTGTTACACCATAGTAAAGCAGCACGTTTAAGGAAATGACCATTAATGTGAAAAATAATCTCTGTTCCAGGCATTTTTTGTTCTATTTTTTTGTTGTTGTTTGTTTCCGAGTTTTTTTTTTTTATTATTATTTTTATTTATTTAATAAGGTGATTTTTTTTATATTGTGTCTGTTTCTTGTTACTGAATCTCAGCTTTTTTGTGATTGTTGTCAATCATTTTACACAAAATTTCAAAAGTTAGTGCACCCTGCTCCCTCCTGCACCGTCACTCTTCTTAAAATAAACCTGTCATAAAGGTTATTTCAGTTTAATTTCTAATACAACATTATTTTAAAAGTGATGCTGATGGTGAGTACTGGATCAGTATACTTCTAGCAATAATAAACAAAAGGAAATGTTTTTAGGTGTTTTTAAATTTGTAATAAACATATAATTTTAATAATCTCTGTGAAACTTAAATGAAACAGTTATTTATAAAACATATTGTATATACATGAGGTAAGTCAGTTGCTTCTATTCCCAGATCCAGGGCTTTAACGTGACAGGGAAGGAGTTCGATTACGCCAGCGACTGCGCTGGGTTCTTCACCCCGGGCATCTGGATGGGTCTACTCACCTCCGCGCTCATGGTCCTGGTCCTCACCTACGGCCTGCACATGATCATGCAGCTGCACACCATGGACCGCTTCGACGACCCCAAAGGCCCCGCCATCTCCGTCCCACAGACCGAGTAACAAGCCCCACCCCTCTTTATCCCATATTTAGTAACAAGCCCCTCTCCATCCCACAGACTGATGACAAGCCCCGCCCCTCTTCATCCCACAGACTGATGACAAGCCCCGCCCCTCTTCATCCCACAGACTGATGACAAGCCCCGCCCCTCTCCATCCCACAGACTGATGACAAGCCCCACCACTTGTTGCCCCACAGAGTAACAAACTCTGCTCTTTGCCGCCCCACAGACTGAGCACAAAGCCCCACCCCCCTCCATCCCACTGACTGAAGACAAGACACTGACTGAGTGACCTGCCCTGTGTTTCTCCATCCTGCGAAATGAGTGACAAGCTCTGCTGCTTTCCATTCCAGCCTGAGTAATAAGCCTCACCCTTTTCAATTCCAGACTGAGTAGTAAGCCCCGTCCTTCCCATTACAGACTGAGTAATAAGCCCCGCCCTTTTCCAGTCTAGACTGAGTAGTAAGCCCCGCCCCTCTCCATCCTTCAGACGTCCTCATTTCAGTGCAATATGAGTAAACCATTCCATTTTTTCTTTCTTAAAAAAATGTGTGTATTTTGAGTATTATCATTTTCATGTTCTGATGTGTTAATAGTGTGTTTAAATTGAAGAGGCGCTTTTGAGGTTTGCTTACAACATCAGAGGAGATGTGTGCAGACGTGTTTGGTATCAGACGTCTGTTTGTTTGGTCTAACAGTAATTTAACAGTAGTGTTTCACATGGGGCACTAAGGATCCGAGTGCGTGTGTGTGTGTGAATGTGTGTGTGTGTGTGTGTCAGACTCTGAGAGGAGGCGTGGTCTAAACTCTCAAGGTTTGGTTTGAAACAGTACTTTAAAACTGTTACACCAGATTTCTGTTTTTAAGTGTCTAAGGAGTTTTAGTGAAACACTGCTGTGTTGTGTCTGGGGTTATTCCGAGTTCTACCACTAGAGGGCAGCGGGTCTTATTGAAGTATATTCCTATTCATAATAAATAAGTGAAAAGATCTGTGATGTTTTACGCTCAGCACCTTCTGTTTCAGATTATTAATGACTGCACTGTCTCCAAACTCAGAAAATGAGATGTTTATGTAAGTTTCCCACAAGATGGTGATATTTATTTATTTAGAAATATAAATTGGTTGTTTGAACGAAATGTGTATGTATATTATGATGAAATCATTGCAGTCCAGTAGCTAGATGAACGTATTTATTTGTAAAATGTGTGCATTGTTGTTGTTCATTACTGTGGAATGTGTGTTAATAAGATTTAAATATATTTTGGGTTATGTAAGCTGTAAACACCTGGGGAATTTACTGGCCTAAATATTAGTGAAAAAATTATGTAGATGAAATAAATCCTCTCGCTATACAACATGGAATTAATTAAAGGGACAGACTTACAACATTATTACTTATTTATTCATTTCAGCAGGAATCTTTTCAATTCAATTATTTATTTCATTATTAATATAATCTGAGATAAAAGGAATGTTTATATTAATGGGAGATGAATTATTGATGGTGTTTGTAAGTAAAATTTATGTGAATCGCAGCAGTGAAATCCTGATCCAGTGTGAATCATTACAGTGTGAAATAAATGTACAGAAAAAAGGCAGTCTGTTTTATTTCTTTTGTTCATTAAAATATATACGGTGTAAATATATGATTGAACCGGAAAAGAATTGATTCAGTTTCATACAATACATGTTTTGCTCCACACTGACTCCAAAACCGAGTAATTTATTTAATAAATAAACTAAAATAAATAAATAGGGCACTGGTGGCTCAGTGGTAGATGTTTCGCCTACCATGCGAAAGGCATGGGTTCGATTCCCAGCCAGTGCCCAAACCCTAGCCACTGGATGCAGTGCCAGTCCCAAGCCCGGTTAAAATGGGAGGGTTGCGTCAAGAAGGGCATCCGGCGTAAAAACCTGTGCCAAGTTTTAGTGCGGACTGGGTATTCCGCTGTGGCGACCCCTTGCCGGGAGCAGCCGGAAGACCAACAACAACAAACTACAATAAATAAATAAAGTTTAAATGTTTGCTTTAAGGTGGCAAATTGTTGCAGTTCCTCCATAATCCTTAGTGCTCTAAACTATTTGCGCAGCACAGTGTCCTGTGTGGTAGGAGCGAATTATTTGCTACGTTTCTTTAGAATTGTAACGCATTTAAAAAAAAATAATTTAATATTTATTTTAAAAATGATGATACTTACAGAATCACAATACAAATCAAATCAGCACCGATGTATCGTGATAATGTACTAGATGATCTCTGGTGATATATACAGTATATATGTAATTTATGACCTAAAAACCTTTGATGGAATTGTGTTTAGTTTTCTTTTTTGCAATTTCACATCTAGCCTTATCTAGATTTCTGAGGATGGTTAGTTTTTATTATTTAAATGTATGTGTAAAAATGTAAAAAAAATTATATTTCATTTAAGCAAAACGAAATCTTAAAATGTTCAACTTTTTTGATGCTTGTGGGAAAATGTATTGTAGCAGTACAAAAAAAAAAAAAAAAAAACTATTACACATTAAATAATATTTTTTTTATCAAGGAGAACTACAATATATGTAGCTTTACATTTAAAAATACATATATATTGAACAAATTATAATTTGAAATTTTTATGACTATTTCAATTATCATTTTTGAGGCGTTGTTATTTGGGTGTATTTTAAAAATAATTATGTTATCCAATGTTTTAAATGAAATTATGTTTTTTTTATATAGTTTATTTTCAAAGGAACAAACAACTATTTAAAGTAAAGTAGTTAGTGGTGTGTGTGTTTGTGTGTGTTTAAGAGTGTCAAGAGGGTGCCAATAATTCTGTAGTTGACTGTAAACACTGCTGTTCTTCTTCCACCGTTGTGTTTTGATGAAGTCTTTAGGTGAGTGCACAAGGACATACTCTCTCTCTCTCTCTCTCTGGTTGCTAAGGAACCAGCAGCCAATCAGAAGAGTGTGTGAGGGTCACTAGAGTAACCCTGTGGTTTGGGCTCTGAATACAGTGGACGTGACACTCATTCAGAAAAGGGGTGAAAGAAATTTTTAACATTTCATAGATTAGTTTATAGAACGAGTAACGTGCAAAAGGGTTTTGTTTACAAAAACACGAAACAAACTGAGCTGGGAAGGAATAAACATTCACGTTAACTGATGTAGTATTATAGAAATATCAATAGCCAATCACAAGCCAGCATTTTAATCTAATCTAAATACAATAGAACACAATTAAAGTGGAAACATCTTGATGATGAGAGAGTTGAGAGGAGCGTGAGTAGAATGGGTGGAGCTGACATGAAGTCTACAGTAACTCCGTACATCTGTGGTGAGCAGAAAATCATCCCAAAATGCACAACCTTGAGATGGACGAACTACAATATCAGGACCTTCGCAGTCAGGACACACTGGACTCAGACTGGTTAAACTGGACAGATCACAAGAAAATGTTTTTAAAAACCCCAGTTTATGTTCTAAAATGCCATCACAATCAGTGAGCAGTAAATCACACCAAAACCTCTGACTTTGACCCTTTTGGCTCTCCGTGACTATGTGAGCCCTTCTGAGCCTTTCAGGGTTCCACTTTCCTTATATGGTCATGGTTTCCTGTTCTTATTATTGGATTTTGAACTGCATCCTATTCCTCACCTCTTTGTTAAAGAACTTCATTCAGACCTGAGTTTTTTCTTTTCCATTCCCCTCCTGCTGTTTGTGTGTGTATGTGTGTGTGTGTGTGTGTGTGTGTGTGTGTGTGTGTCAGAGTCTCAGAGCTGGTTATTAAATGTATTTGTTTCTCAGACATTCTGTGCAGCCACTGGTGCAGTTTACTGGGTGGTGAGTGTGACTGGTGCAGTTATGAGCAGAAGGGTGAAGTTTCCATCTGTTCGAGCTTCAGGCTGTTTCAGTCCAAACACTAACTGGGTTAAAGATGTGACGATCAGAGCGGAAGAGAAACGCTGAGGCCTGAGTCAATGAGAGAGAAAATAAAGAAAACACACAAACAACACATTGAAATGAATCAAAAGTAAAGAGCTTAATGGTTTTAAAGCTTTCTTTTCCATTTTTGCATTGAATCTCATTTAGTTACAAAGCAACTAAGTCCGGTGTGTAAAGAGAGAAACACAGAAGATTTAATCACATCTCTGATCAACACACAAGACTGAGATCAATCACACTCTATAAATTCCAGGCCTTTATTTCATTAGCTTTGGTTATTTTTTTTTATGTAAACATGTAACTATATTTTTATGCTAACTTTAAACATAATAACAAAATTGCTAAATAAATATTATTATTATTATAATAATAATAATAAAAAAATTTAAATATATATAAAATATATATATATATATATAAAAAAAAAAATATATATATATATATATATATATATATATATATATATTGTACTAATGACCTCTTCTGGCCCACTTGCAGTACCTGTATACTCTCAGACTTTGGGAAACACCGGTATAAGGAATATAAAAGATATGAATATGAGAATTTGAGATGAGAATCTGAGAAACAGAATGAGTATCAGAATAAAATGCAGCGGAGTGAAGTGTGTGTCCTTCAGCCTGATCTGCTGATAGCTATCTGCCATTGCACATGACACTTTGACACTTTAAAACATTTTAAAACTTATATATATATATATATATATATATATATATATATATATATATATATATATATTTCCCCCCCATATTCCAATATTCTATATTTTGTGATATGTCCTTATTTGTACAGTTTGTTTATTTTACTAGTTACATTTATTTTCCTTTGTATTTTATTTCTTTTTATTAATATTTATTCCTTATATATAGTTTTTTATTTTCTTTTTAAGGTCACCGGCGGTCGTATAAACATTTCACTGCATATCGTACTGTGTATGACTGTGTGTGTGACAAATAAAATTTGAATTTGAATTTGAAGTTAAACTGCCAAAATATGGTTAATATTAATAAATAGGGGAAAATATTGGAGTTTTGCCTTTTCCTCAGTTCCTTGGAGAACAGTGTGAAGACCTTCAGATGTCTAAGGAGGTAAAGACACTGAGGACGTTCTTCACCATGGGTTTGAGCATGACAGGTCCTGTGTGATGTGATCACTGAGGTACCAGGGAATGTCGACTCCCTTCACTGGAGCTCCTGTTGGTCACATGGTGCTGGTAGCTTCACTCCTGCTTTGTGTTGAAGTTCACCATCGCAACCTCCTCCTCAAGGTCCTCACGGGTCTAACAGTGTCATTAGTAAACATGATGTTGGAGGTGGAGTTGGTTGTGGCCACGCCGTCATGAGTGTACAGTGAGTGCAGCAGGGGGTTTAGGACACACCCCTGGGGTCTCCAGTGCTGAGGGTGAGGGACGGTGAGGTGTGTCTGCTCATCTGTTCTGTGTGTGTCTGCCAGGAGGTGTGTGACGGTGGTATTAGTTGAGCGACTGTGGATGGTATGTGTAGTGAGTTCAGTGTGTCAGGTAATGAAGAGGTGATGAAGTCTCTGATCAGCCTTTCACACCTGAGTTCAGATCTACAGGTTAAAGGTCACTAAGGCAGGCAGGTTGGAGTTTCTTCAGGACAGGAACATTAATACACTCTTTAGAGCCTGTGAGGATCTCCGACTGCTCCAGGGAGAGGGCGAATATCACAGAGAACACCAGACATGACCTGAGATACCTTCTGGTCCTACTGCTGCCTTCCTGGTGTTCAGGCTCCTGAAGTCTTTCCTCAGGTCAAGTGTTTCCTGCCCAGACGCTCTCTGCATGCATGCTGCAGTTATGCTGATAGCGCTGTTAGCTCCTTTTGGGACGTTGCCTGCAACCTTAAAGCAGGGCTGACTGGGACTGAGTAACTGAAAGTTTCCCCAATATCTGTGGGACAGTAGGGACACCAAGACTCACTATCGGAAGTGGGAACTTCAGTGTCAAGTTGGAGCTACATTGGTCGAGGCACTGACGCCACCACTGCATGTCAAATTGAGTCTTATATAGACTAGACTTATTGAGTCTGTATTAAGGTTGAGGTAGTAGAGGTGATGGATGGCCCCAACGTGTCTCATCATCTGATCATCCCAATAAATTCAGGAAGAAGATGGTCTTTAAATGCTCTTTCTGAGGACAATATCATGAGAAAATCTCATGAGAGACTAGGTTTAGGGTCTACTGCAATTTTTTTACTAATTACAAATTATTTTTTTTTTTTTGTAAAGCTTTACTGTAAATAAATGTTCATATTGATTTAGATTATTTTAACTTTATTTGAATAAGTAAAGTAGAAGTAAAGAATAAGCGTTTTTTTTACTTTTGAGGCATAAACAATGATGAAATATATATATATATATATATATAGTATCACATACAACACAGAATATAAACCCGTGTTCCAAGCTGTTATTGTGGCAATTACCCTGATTGTGTCCATCACACCTGTGGTGACCAGTGTCTAATGGTTTTGCTGGTTTCTTAATGTTGACTGGCTCCTGATCCATGTGTGTGTGTGAGAGAGAGAGAGAGGTTTGGTTAAGGTCATATCTGAGTGTAAAGGATGTTTTAATTTAACGCAGGTCACATGCAGGCTTCTGACTCAGGGCAGTTTGAAGAAAAAGAGGAAGAGGCTTCAGAGTGAAATGACTCACAGCCAAGCTTACATAACTCACCCCTTAACCTCACTCTTCCTCTCCCTCACCCCCTCCCCCTCACCCCCCCTCTTTCAGACTTTATTTATAGACAACGTTAACCGCTAACCCGCGTGTCTGTAGTGTTCCCTCCGTGTATATGAGTGAGGTGTAGTAATGGAGAGTCGCCGGGTCGTCACCCTGAGATATAAAATGATACGACACCTCATAGGGTCTGACAAAGACACGGCTCCATGTCAGTAAACCACACCTCCAAAAAGTCACATGACCACCAATTAACAAAAGGTCCGCCCTCCTCTACGCCAAACATTTATTGTCAGTTGGAAAACAGAAGAGTGTTATGAAAAAAAAAGGTTCCATAAAAAAAAGAAAGAAAAATGTGTCATGTCTCACGACTTCAAGGGCAAAAGTTTGTACACCCTTAGAACAAAATAACCAAAGTTTTATTTTATTTCATTTGTTATGTAATTCCGAGGTCAGGGTCAGGGCTTCTGTTTTTATTTTCAAGCACATCCACACTTACTGGTATTATTTTGTATCTAAATTCTAAAATAGAGCCGCATTCTGCTTTTTCTCCTTCCAGAAATGTGGGGGGTACAAACTTATAAAGTTATATTCTGCTTTATTTTAGTCAGTGGTCGACCAAAATGTAAACTTAGAGACCCAGATAATCCGAGTGGGTGATGAGACACTGAGCTGTAGGACTGATGCGCTCTATTTTTATCCAGCTTAATGCAGCACAAAGCACAAAGAATCAGAATAACTTGATATAAAACCTGCAGCGTGGCGTTATCGTCCCCGAGGGGCGTCGGGAATCCTCTCAGGTGGAGTTTAGACTTGGATTTCACAGCGACGTGTGTGTGTGTGTGTGTGTGCATCATTAAGTTAAATGGGGGGGGGGGGGGGTATCCACATCGGTGATGTCATTAGATTAGCCTTCAAACGCGAGGCTCGGGGGGGTCGGCCATAAATAACTACTCAATCCATGTGTTGTGTAACCAAACACACACACACACACACACACACATTAGGAACCAGGTTATTTTTTTTGTGCATTCACGGTATGAAATTTAAAAATGAACATCGGTGGTGAGATGAAGCAGAGTTTTCGTTACCGTCCTGAAGCTGATTATATTTCATGACTCCATGTGTGTTTTTCCTCTTATACCAACACAGCAATTTATCAATTCGGAGAGTTTTCAGTTTACATTTATTTCACCGTGCAAAAGTGATCTCACATCACACTGATTCAGGATGAGTTCCTGATCACATTCCTTCTGTGGAGTTGAGGTTCAGCTCCGTCCTTCCAGGGTTTAATAATGTCTCGGACAGATCTTTTATCTGCTCACTTGCTTTCTTTGCTTACAAGCTCGTCTGAAACAGTTACTCTAAACTCAGCTTGTCGTGTTACTCAGGAACATCAAATGAGCCAATGTAGTGTGGTGTAAAGTGTAAATGTGTTTTATTTCATATTTGAGCTCTTGTTTGAGATCAAAAATGTAAAAGTGTGATAAAATGAGCTGATTTATTTCCCAGACATTCTGTTTATTATTCTTTATGTTCTTTCGGCCTCCAGGAGAAATGAGCTGATGAGCTGAACACATCTGGAGTTTCAGCAGCGAATATACACTCCTGAGTGTCCAACGTCCTGAGGGGAGACTGTGAGATTTACACACTCACGCAAATTAAAAAACCCTAAAGATCTTCTCTTTCTCTCACACACACACACACACACACACACACACACACACACACAGAGGTTTTGCCCATTTTATGTACACATGTGAACGTTTCATCATAAGCGTTACGTCACTGATGTTACATTGACTGTTAAATTCTCACTGCTGGACGCCGATGCTCGGCTCGTCCTGTCTGCACCATCACACTCTACTCCACACCTTTCATGAAGTCCATAAACTCTGAAACGCATAAAAATAGACAGATAGATAAATGTAAAAAAATAATAAATACACACATGCAAACAGACTACACACATCTTTATTACACATCGTGCTCACTATCTTTATGGAATATTTTATGTTAATATTATGTGAATGGAAAAGCACCAAAATTTAGATTTTAATTTCCAAGTCTACGTTATCTTTTTTGCAAACATAAAATATCTTATATTATATTATACTAATATATTAAAAGTGCATAAATTCTTTGAGGCACAAAATGCTACATGAGGACAAACATAGATACATAAATAAAGAATGAAAGAAAGATTAGACTGAAGTACATGATCAAAAACAACAGGGTATAAAATAACGAGGAGTGTTACTAATTAAACCCTAATTAAAACTGTGATGTCATAGTGGACGTCTTACAGCACTGTTGGACAAAGTGTTATGACTGTTGTTCATGTGGCTCATACAAACTCTGTTCCGAGTGTGAATTATAGAAGCTGAAACACACACACACACACACACACACACACACTCTCACCATCATAGTCGATTCTCCCGTCGTTATTTCTGTCTCCGTCATGCATCAGCTCGTCGATGTCGTCCTCAGTGATGGTCTCTCCCGTCTCCTCCAACATCATCTTCAGCTCCTCCAGGTCTATATAACCATCTTCATTCCTGCCACACACACACACACACACACACGCACAGCACTCTGAGTGTTCAGGTTGTTCAGATGAGACGCTGGATCAGTGTTAAACCCGACGTGGTAGAGTCGAGCGAACCTGTCGAACATGCGGAAGAGTTCAGCCAGTTCCTCCTCGGACTTCCCTTTACTGTCGTCTTTCATACACCTCACCATCATCACCAGGAACTCCTCAAAGTCCACCGTCCCGCTGCCTGAGCCAACAGACACAGAGTTAATCAGACACAGTGTACACTCGAACCCTGATCAGGATTTAGTTATGGGTGAGATAATGCGGGCGGAGTTCTGAACCGTTTCAAATAATCTAAAACCAGTCTGCACTCCAGCAAGGTGAACTGGTTTAGTCTCAATTGTTAGTTGATGGGGTTGGAGATGACAGGTGATCTAGTGATGCTCAAGGTCAAAAAAAGGAGAGAAGTGTGTGAAGGATAAAGGTGTACAGATGTGTATGCAGATGTGTCTTGTCTTGACGAGTGTAATGTGTGTGTACTTCAGTGTAACAGGTATATATTTATTATGCTACGTTGCTGTGTTGCTCATAACGCTGGATATCATTTCACACAATAGTGTCCGAGTCCTGCAGCAAGACCTCCCACACGTCCAGCAGCCTGTGACTCTGTCACGTTTCTGTGAGCGTCCTGAACTCCTGAGATCCGTCAGGGGAGACCAGCGGAATGTGTTAAACTTAATCTTAATCTTAAACTTAAACTTAAAGTCTGCTGAGATCGGGTATCTCCTGTGATTAATTGAGGTTTCTTTGGTGCTCATGTCTAATATACTGTAAGGATAATTTTTCATTAGTTTTTTTGTTTTGTTTGCAAAATGTCTGAACATTAAACATTTGAGCAACTTAGCGGAGACCGTGGCACACTGTGGTGGAGCTGGTTAGACTTTATGTTTTTACGTCTTTCTCTTTATTTAAAAGTGATCTGTATAAAGTACTCAACTAATCTCAGTGGTGTTTTCTCTCGTCCAGACAAAAACGGCACGCTTCACATCAATCACATGATTAGTGTCTGATCATTTCAATCTTCTCATATTATGGTCTGATCCTCTCACTGCAGCGTCCAATCAGGGCTCAGTATAGCTCAATGTGTGTGTGTGTGTGTGTGTGTGTGTGTGTTTACCGTCCTCGTCCACTTCGTCGATCATCTCGTGCAGCTCCTCGGGGGTGGGGTTTTGTCCCAGCATCCTCATCACTTTCCCCAGCTCCTTGGTGCTGATGCAGCCGTCCTCCGCGTCCTGCACGAAGATGTCGAAGGCGGCGCGGAACTCTAAGGGGTCAGCGCAAAGTTACCCCGGGGTACATAAGTATCAGCCCCCCCCACACACACCTTAAACACTTGATAGTGAACTGGATTAAACACTTTTATTTAGATTTAGTCAGAGTAAAAAGTAAAGTTTATACGTTTAGATTCTCAAATATAAGGTTTGAGATATTTTAATAATTTGCTCTTTGCTGTGTGTGTAGGCAAGTTCTCCAGCACACACACTTACATTACACACAGATCGACTCCAACAGATCACATGACCTCTGATGAGATCTTTTACAGGCTTCACAGTGAAGGGGGAGTAAATACTTATGCACTGATGTGTTTTGTTTTTTTGCAGATAGATTTTGCAAACTGTATTAGAGTTTAGTAAAGATGCTCAAACATGGGAGCAGAAAGTACGGCTTTAAATTCAGTCCTGATGATTTACAGCGGATTAAAGTTTAAAGCTTCTGGATTAATTTTAATCCACTTTCAGTTAATCCACATTAAAACTTTATAGGTTTTACTGGTTACTCACCATTTTTCTGCTCATCTGTGAGCTGCTCAACCTGTAACGATCAGAATAAACAATAAATCACATCTTCAGGTATCACACACACACACACACACACACACACACACACACACACACACACCAGTGTTCACATTTAGTTTCAGAGAGAAGTCTTATAATCTGTTACTCTGTGATCACATGTCCCTCTGTCCCAGAGGGCGTGGCCCTGATGGGCGTGGCCCTGGCAGGTGTTTTATTATAGTTCAGATGTAAACAAACATAAAGAGCTGAACACAAATAAAATACCACCTGACCCTGTGTAAAGCTCAGGTGTGTGATTTAAACATTACACACTCAACTTTATTCTCAGATTCTCGAGATTAGCAAAGTGTGCTAACTGTATTAGCCTCATACACTCACCCGACACACCAGTGGTCTCGGACATGCCCTTAAAAGCTTTATTTTTCCTAACGTCTCTCTACACACACACTAAGAGCTCACATATGGTAAGACATGATGGAATCACATTTAGAGATTTTCCTTCCTTTATTGGGTCAAACATATTGAGAAACGTCGCACCCTGTCCACCTCGGGCTCGGTGCGAGGACGCGCTGAGATCGATTGGGTTTGATTGGAACATAACTTTCTCGTGTGAACAGGATCAGTGGAATCTTTTATTTATTTTCATTCAATCTCGTTCACACAGAAACGTCCCTGAGATTAAAAGCTCTGAAACTTCCTAAAAGATGTTTAAAATAAATCCATAAATACATCACGGCTTTTTGACAGAACAGTAAAGCTGTAATGGAGCAGACCACCTGCTGACATCACATCTTCTGATAAAAAAATATTAATGACCTACAGACCGAGAAACACATTCACTTCATTAATAAAACACACACACACACAGATAGTGCAGGAATTTGTAGAGTTTTTATCAAAAGCTCGGCTGATTTCCAGATTTAGCCGGGAACGCGGTGTGACGTGTCGGTGTGAGTCAGAGCAGGACCCGCGGCGCTAAGAGGCTTTTATCAGAGCTGATAAGTGTGAATATATTTAAACACAACTCCAGCACGTGTGCAAAATAAACTACTGTTTAATAAATCTTACAGTATTCATCTCCACATCATCAAAGTTTGAACCCTTAATCGAGTGAAGAACCGCGTCCGGTAACTTAACACTTATTACAAGTAGCAGCTTCAGAACCTCACGAAAATTTTTTTTATTTGTTTAAAAAAAGTGTTTTTGCATTTTTGTACATTTTTATGTTTCTTTACTTATTATATATGCACATATTTATTCATTATTCACTATTAAATGTATTATACAATTTATGGAGAAAAGAAATCCTAGACACGTGAGAAGAACCTTATACAGTAACTTCAATGAGCTTAAGTTACAACAAGATACAAGTTACAACATAAAATCAAAAAAAGTAAAAAAAAAACTTTCACTTTTTAAAATTTCTAGATAGTTGAATTTCTAGATATTTTACTGAGCGCTCAGTACACAGTGTGACGTCAGAGCTCGTAACTCAACTGCAATAACATTATTATTATTTTTATTATTATTATTATTCTAAACAATTGATCTAATTCTCCTGGTTACTCTCAGTAAGCACAAAAGCTTTGAAGTTTTCGATACAATTTTTAATAATGATTTATTTCATACTTCACTTTATTATTTTTTTTCTATAATAATTAAATTATTCAGTTATCTCTGTTTATTACTTTTATTACCTATTTTTTATTTTGAGTTACTTTCCTAATTTTTAATTAAACAGAGCGTACTTGACTTGACTTGACATGAAGATGAAATTGATAATGACGATAATGATTGTAATTCATTTTATTTATAGATACATTTTTACATGTCTGTATAATTAAGAAGTAAGAAAGTAACTCAAAATAAACAATAGGTAATTCTTATATTTATTATAAATAATTTTTCACTGCCTCGTAACTGCACCGTCGTCTCTATGAACGCTGTACACCACTTTACATTTCTCCAAAAGACGTAACATTTCGAGAAACATTTTAAGAAGGTTTTCAGTTTTGTTGAAGTTTCTCATTTGATGGAGAAAATTAAAATTCATAAACACAGACTTTTAGCATTAAGTGCAGAAGTCTATTGTGATTATTAACATTAATAACGTGAATAAACACTCCGCGTGCTGTAATAAAGGCATAAACTCAGTGTTCACGTGTACAGACTCACCGCTGCTTTGTAGATGTCGTTCATGGCGCTGAGGAACGTGCAGCAGACAGGCGGCAGGCTTCCAGGGCCTCAGTGGAGATCAGGATGTGTGTATGACCTCAGTGGGCTTTATAGCAGCAGATAAAAACGAGCCACGCCCACTGCCCATGTCCCAGAATCCTGTCCACATGACGTCTGTCCATCAGGATCACACACTCGCTCCCTCTCTGATAAAGCAACGCTGATTAGAGAAAGTGAAGCGGAGGTGGAGGTCTAATCTCAGTGAAACACACCACACACTCCACATTCCAGCAGAACGGGAGCAGAGGAACAGCAGAGGAACAGCAGAGGTCAGGAAGGTCAGGAAGGAACTAATTTAGGATAAATGATACTGGAGCTGCTCATGATAATGTTTGGCAGTTTGTGGAAATTAATAATAAACAGAGATTTTAGGCTGCAGAACCGATCATGTTGTAACTACAGCAGACCGTCTGCTTCTGTGCATTAGTGTCATTTCTGACACCAATTTCCACGACAAAATAAACCTCCTGTGCATTTAAACCTGAGGTGTGTGTGTGTGTGTGTATGTGTGTGATGAGTGACAAAAACATTAAAGGTTTCTTCTAGAACTTCTTCTATGTTAGCTAAAAATATACAAATATTAGGCAATAAAGAAAAATTGAGATGTTTAGTCCTGGAGATAAACTTTATTAGATTTACAATTAAACTACAGGAATGTTTTCAGAGCGATGGCTCTTCATATGTGGATTTGTATTTTAAGTCATTTTGAATAAAGTTATGCCTTGATTAATGTACATGATCTGTTCTGTGACACTGCACGTCATGTGGTTTGGACGGTGTGTGTGTGTGCAAATATTTAGACCTGTGAAAATAAGATTCGTACCAAACTCTTCAGGGGAAATTATCTCCCGCACAGAACAGCTTGGCACATCTCAGCAGGTAGGGTTTCGACAGAACACACACGATTACAGACGTGAATGAGGTCAGACGCTGTGTGATCAGACGTTATGCGTCACATGACTGCAGTTTATTTATCGTCATCACATTCATTAATTTTTATAAAGTAACTGCCAGATGAACTGAACCACACTGATATCAGTTACACCCCGGGAAAACCGGTGCCAGGATCAGGGACACCCGAGGCTCACCCACCCCCACGGGGACCAAAGGCCCGCCCGTCCGGTCCGGTCCGATCCGATCCGGTCCGATCCCAGAAAAACACCAATGCAGCACAAATCACTAAAAACAGCTAACGGTGACCACAATAGAAAGGCACCAGCACACCCAGCACACCCAGCACACCGCACACGGGGCCCAGCAGGCAAAGAGCCCAAGACCCTCAGTCCCCGCCTCCAAACTGTTCAGATCCCAATCCCAGAGTTCCATGGGGCGCACCGGACAAACAAATCTAATCCGCAGAGGCCCCGCCCCCAGCCCCCAGCACCCGAAGGATCCACTGCCAACATCCTGGTGTCAGACACCACAGCGCCCCCTATAGGCCAAGCCGAGGGGCCAAAGCCACGCCTCTGAGAGGCCTGAGCCACGCCCAGAGGGACCTGAGCCACGCCCAGAGGGGCCAGAGCCCCGCCCCAAGTGGCACAAGTGGAACCCAAGCCCTCGGTGATTTACCTATAAAACATATCTTTAATTATAGACAAATATATGTGTCTGTGTGTGTGTGTATGTGTGTCTAGGTGTGTGTGTGTGTGTGTGTGTGTGTCTTTGTGTGTGTGTCTGTGTGTGTGTGTGTGTGTATCTAGGTGTGTGTGTGTGTGTGTCTAGGTGTGTGTGTGTGTGTGTGTCTAGGTGTGTGTGTGTGTGTCTAGGTGTGTGTGTGTGTGTGTGTGTAGGTGTGTGTGTGTGTCTAGGTGTGTGTGTGTGTGTGTGTGTGTGTGTGTCTAGGTGTGTGTGTCTAGGTGTGTGTGTGTCTTTGTGTGTGTGTCTGTGTGTGTCTAGGTGTGTGTGTGTGTGTGTCTGTCTGTCTAGGTGTGTGTGTGTGTCTAGGTGTGTGTCTGTGTGTGTGTGTGTGTGTGTGTGTGTGTGTGTTTGTGTCTAGGTGTGTATGTGTGTGTGTGTGTGTGTCTGTGTCTATGTGTGTGTGTGTGTGTGTCTGTGTGTGTCTGTGTGTGTGTGTCTGTCTGTGTGTGTGTAGGTGTGTGTGTGTGTGTGTGTGTGTGTGTGTCTGTGTGTGTGTGTGTGTGTGTGTGTGTGTGTGTGTGTGCGTGTGTCTAAGTGAAATGTAATATGAATATATTTGGGATAAAATTTGGATTCTTTGTCCAGAAAAACGAACGTTGTTAGACGTCACTGCTCAGTGTTCGATCTCAGTCGGAGTTGCAGGAGATTCGGAGTGAATCCTGGGAGCACTGTGTGCTGGATGACATGTGTGGATGACACGCACACACACACAGACACACACAGACACACACAGGAAGTGATGTAGCATTGGCCAAACCTTCTGATTTTGTTATTTTTCCTGTGGAATCCTGGGAACCCAGTAAACACACGACTGCAGTAAACGATCACACTGCGGTTCGACTCTGTTTATCATTAAACTCTATTTTTGGTGAACAGCGCCACCTGTGACACAGAGCTGATACACTTTCAGTAAATTAATGCGTCTCATCCATGTGTCTAAAGTACATGTAATTTAATTGGATAAAAAATAAACATTTACTCAGCAACAGACTTTTAACGTTTCATTTTGAGCCACGCCCGAGCACATGGTGCGTCTGAGTGTGACTGGGAGTGTACTGTAGGGTGGGCGGGGTTTGATCTCAATGATCTTAATTATCTGTTTATTGGACAACGAGCTGGCGGAGCCTCATATCCAGCTGCCAATCAGTAAGGAGCATGAGTGTCATCACAAACATAAACACTTTGGCATGATTTGGACTCATAGAGCACTCATAAATAAATTTTATAAATGATATAAAGATAATTTTAATAATTTTTAAAAAATAATTTTATTTTAAAACGTTGTTTTTTATAGGTTGCTATCTGTCTCAAACGTCAGACGGCATGGAGGTCTTTCTGTTTTAGTTTGTAATGTTCTGGCTGATGGGTGTGTACACTGTACTCTATCACTCTCTCTCCCTCTGTAGCTTTAGATGTGTTTTTGAATGCTGTGTTCTCCACTAGAGGATCTGCACAAACCCACACACAAACCTTTACTCAGGACTGAACAGGTGAGGAAACGCTGCCTGAACACAGCGTAGAGTGTGTGTGTGTGTGTGTGTGCATGGCTGTATGACATATAAACTGACACAGCCAATTAGAATCAACTTGCCCCAGTCTCTGAGTGTCTGATTGGCTGGTCTTGTGTTACATGTGCCACACTGTGCCAATCAGAGAGAGAGAGAGAGAGATTAGAGAAGTGAAAAATACAGCTCAAGCTCATGTTCAAAAATGTAGTCCTGGATATAACGCTGTGTATTAACTGTATTTTTGTTATCATTATTGCAAAAAAAATTAAAGTTGCTAGTTTGAAGGAGACCACGCCCATATCTACATACCATGACCCGTTTTTGTATTTTGATGTCCTGAATTTAAATATTTTTCCCTTATATACATATAGACTTATAGATGTTGATGATGATGATGATGATGATGATGAAGGTGGTGGTGGGATTTACTTGGACTTGGACACAGAGGCGTGTCTGATCCTCGCTCACACTGAGCTCTAACGAATGCTAATTGGAGCTAGCGGAGCTGCAGAGCCTGCGCTGAATATTAATTATCACAGAAAGAAGAAACGAACCTTTATGCGAGTGAATATCAGGAAAAATACAGAGTTTAAAACAGAGTTTAACTGTGTGAATGTTTTTCACCTGGAGATGTTACAAGTCCCTTTAGTTTACAATAATTATCTAAACACAGAGGTTTTTATAACATTACACTTCTCTCAACATGATTTTTATTTTAAATCATAAATAATATATGATTATTTGTCATTATTTATTATATATAACAAAAAGCAACTATTTTCCATTTATTACAGGTGTATACTGTGTAACGGATATGTTTTTATGTAACTATTTTCATGTTTGTTAGTTTACTAGTTCTGTACTGCTTATCTGGATTTTTTTCGTCCTCACATTTTTACATTAATTTACATAAATTATTTTTCATATTTAAGGCATTTTACATGTATGAAAGCTGTTCCATACATTATGGTCACTATTTTTTTTGTACTATACATTTGTTTACTTCTATGATTTATTTTATTATTATTAATTTACATCTACTATTCTTTTTTTTATTTTTTTTTTGCATTTTTTGTATCTAATTAATTTGTCGTTTATTTATTCCTGCACTCAGCAGGTGGCAGCAGATGCGGCGGGTTTCTGTCTCCGTCATAAAGCACGCAGGTTCCTAATTGGCGTCCCAACAGGAACCGTATCAAAAGGACATATGGAGCGAGCAGCTTTTACAAATTTCCTTTTCCAGTCTTCTTCTCCTTCACCCTGTACCGTAATCAAAAAAAAAAAACGTATCAAGCACACTGTTC
Organism: Clarias gariepinus; assembly: GCF_024256425.1. Classification (NCBI taxonomy): domain Eukaryota; kingdom Metazoa; phylum Chordata; class Actinopteri; order Siluriformes; family Clariidae; genus Clarias; species Clarias gariepinus. The sequence goes on from NC_071121.1 coordinate 614,404, forward strand.
CACCATTCAGTGCCCGGCATTCAGGAATGGTCGCCATGGAAACGCTCAGGGTCCATAGTAGAGGGAGGGAGGAGAAGAGCGAGAGATGAGCACAGCAATTTCCTCTTTCCTTAAAAAGAAAAACCTTTCTCGTCTCCTGCATGAGAACTCGGCTTCTTTCAAAACACTTCTGCAGGATTTATAACAACGCGAGGACGATTCTAAAAAAGGATCTGAGATAATCAATGCAAAGCTGAAAAATATAAATGTGTGACGTTAACACAGCATGACAAACAAAACATTCGATCTTAAAGAATCTTTCTCAACACGCAACTTCTTATCTGAGCCTCTGAGAGCCTGTTTAAAGTCACTGAGAGCACACAAGCTGATAAACTCCATCATCCAACTGCGCTGCTGTTCTGTGTCCTGATTGGTCAGAAAGTGTTGCTTAATTTTCTGTAGCAGCAGCTCTGACAGTAGTGCAGGTTTATGTGAACGCTTTCACTCTGAGTATTAAACGACATCCTTTTAGCCACTGATACGGGGGATTCTGTGGTCCTTGTTCTTTTAGATTTATCATCTGCTTTCAACACTATTAGTCACTCAATATTATTACATAGACTAGAGTCTTGGGTGGGTCTCTCTGGCATAGTTTTAAAGTGGTTTCAGTCATCTTTATCCGACAGATGTGGTTAAGATAGGAGATTTTTCCTCAAGGCTCTGTGTTGGCTCCCACTCTATTCTCATTGTACATGCTACCTCTGGCCTCCATTTTTAGGAAACATGGGGTATCTTTCCACTTTTACGCTGACGACACGCAAATCTACTTACCTTTTAAGAAAAATGATGGCCTGGCCATGACTACTTTGTTATCCTGTTTAGATGAAGTTAAATCTTGGTTATCTCATAATTTTTTATCCCTTAATGAAAAAAAAACCGAGGTGATAGTCTTTGGCCCTTCGGAACACACGAAGGCCATTGATCTTGATCTGGGTCCTCTATCAGCCTTTAGATCCTCTCAGGTTCAGAATTTAGGTTTCCTATTAGATGATTCACTAAAACTTAAGAAACAAATCTCTACCGTGATTGGATCTAGCTTTTATCAGCTCCGTACGCTCGCAAAGATTAGACCTTTTCTCACTGATAAGACTCTAGAGATAGCCATTCATGCTTTCATTACAACCCGCCTTAACTATTGTAACTCTCTCTATTATGGTCTTTCTAAATCTCAAATCGCCCATCTTCAACTGGTCCAGAACGCAGCTGATAAATTTCTCTTTAAAAAGAAAAAAAGGGATCATGTGACTCGGCTTTTGAAAGCCCTTCATTGGCTGCCTGTTCAATTCCGAATTCATTTAAAAATTTTACTAATTGTTTTTAAATCGTTACACCAGCAAGCACCCATTTACTTATCTGAATTGCTGCACCACCACACCCCCCTGAGAAGTTTGAGATCCTGTGACCAGAACCTCCTCTTAATCCCACACTCCAGACCACTCCAGACCGTGCTTTTTCGGTTATTGGGCCTCGTCTTTGGAATGACTTGCCAATTGATATCCGAATGGCTTCTAGTTTACCTATTTTTAAATCCCTTTTAAAAACCTATTTGTTTTCCATGGCTTACTAGGCGCTACTGTGCCCACTAGTTTTATTAGTTTTGTGTGTATCGTGTACTTTTACCCTTTTTATGATGTGGATGTATAGCACTTTGGTCAGTCTCGCGGCTGTTTTAAATGTGCTATATAAATAAACTAAACCTAAACCTAAACTCTGAGAGGCAGGATGCAAGTGCAGACTGGCTAGAAACCATCACTGAGGCTAATGCTAATGCTAATACTAATGTTAACTAAAAGATTCACCGAAGGCGAGACTGTGACTTAATGGAGATATTAGGAACTGAACACGAGGATCGGGTGGGAGCTTGGCATGGATGTGAGGTCAGACCGTGGCAGAGTGAATTGGTCTGGGGCATGGGACAGTTTGGCTCGGGGTCGGAGCTTGGCCTGAGCACAGGGACAGAGCTTAACATAAACTGGCACAGGCACTGGATCAGAGGTGGTGGTTGGTACTGGGTCAAAGCTTGGCATGGGCACTGGAAATTGGCACGGCAACTTGGTCGGAACAAGAGGCGCTGCATTACAACCTGAAAGCCATGTGGTGCACCAGCAAGGCGTCCCCAAAGCTGCGTGGTGACCACAACATGACTTCACAGCCAGGGTATGGAGAGAACTTAAAACCCATTGGAGGAACGAACACAATGTTCCCAAATCCAGATGGCTCAGGCAGGACAGAGTCCGGGTCAGGCATCGCATACCACCGAACAGGACCTGATTAATATCTGGAATGGGAGAACTTTTCATTGACTCTTTTTAACTGGATGAACACCAATATATTTCCCAGGCTGGAATGCTGCTGTGAGATGAAGACCTGTGTCCATAAACGTGCCCGGCCAGTGCCACTTTCACGGCTTAGGATCTGCTAAGATCTCCCTGTGAATCCAGCACTGTGGGAAAACTTGTGAGGGAATGAGTGTTTATAGCTGCTATAATCTAAGTGACAACAGAACCTTACTCTTTTCAGTCTTGTTCTTCTTTGTCTTTGGGCTGTTCCCTTTCAGGGGTCGCCACAGCGAATCATCTGCCTCCATCTAACCCTATCCTCTGCATCCTCTTCTCTCACACCAACTAACTTCATGTCCTCTCTCACTACATCCATAAATCTCCTCTTTGGTCTTCCTCTAGACCTCCTGCCTGGCAGTTCCAACCTCAGCATCCTTCTACCGATATATTCACCATCTCTCCTCTGAACATGTCCAAACCACCTCAATCTGGCCTCTCGGACTTTATCTCCAAAACCTACAACTTGTAACTTTACATGAAAAAAATGATGTCATTAAAAATAGTAATTGTTGTTTACTACAATTAAACTTACTACAGTATGTAAGTTGCTATGGTATCAGAGGTATACACTTGGGGGACATGCTGTAATAAGAAAATAATTTACCTCTTTAGGAGTGTAGGCGACTGATTCAGACACATCACATCCGTAACGCTGGTTTATCTGAAATCATTTGTTACAAAAGTGCCTTTTTCAAACCTCCACTTCCTGTTTATTCGGGTCTCTCTGATAGTGTGAGTGTAAAACTTTGTCTTTAACAGAGTTCGTAGAAAACCTTGTAGTCTGTCATAGAGGTTTTACTGTTTAATGTCACATCTGTACAACTGATTAAATAAAAGATATTTTCAGGATGTAAATGATTAGAATAAGATTATTTTCATTGATAGTGATAATAAATAGTAAAATATAAAAGCCCCAGTAAAATACAGTATAAGAGTCATAAGATTATTGCACTGTAAATTATTGCACATGAATAACCCAAAAGTTGGACATTATTTACATTAAATGTGGCAGAAAATTTAATATTGTGAATCCAGTTTGAGTCGAACACTTACGCGATGATAGAGCCATAGAGTCTGATGGAAGCAGAAATGCTCTCCTGTTGCGCTCTGTGCTGCGTCAGGCTTGTACAAAGTTATGAATTTTCATGATTTTAAGCTTAAACAAAGTTATGCAAGTTAGTTCACTGCTATTATAGAAATAGTTTTTTTTGTTGTTTTAATTGGGGAGCGTACAGTAGGTACACACCTGAGTCACAGCTGAGCGTATTTTTGCTCAGGACGAAGACGAAGGTTGTGGAAGTTGAACACATTGTGCTTGTGCTCCGGGTGATAAACTTCACAATCGATGTGCAGAGCAGGACAATTAAACAGTGACTGAGACTGAGGTAATCTATTTAGAAGCATCTCCACAGACTTGATAAATCCTGAACTATCCCTTTAAACCTGTCTGTGCTTTAAGGCATTTAGTTCACTGACACGAGTCTAAATGTCACATCCATAACACTGGACCTGCCAATGATGTGGAGAAGGAAGTAATAAGTGTTAGCGTAAGTCTGTTCTTTAAACAATTAGACTAGAAGATAATATATTAAGTCTTGAGAGATGCAGAATCTATAATAGGATAAAATATTGAGGCCACATAATAGAGATTAAATATTTTCCTATTGTATAAGATATAGTAATATATACACTCACTTAAAGGATTATTAGGAACACCTGTGCAATTTCTCATTAATGCAATTATCTAATCAACCAATCACATGCCAGTTGCTTTAATGCATTTAGGGGTGTGGTCCTGGTCAAGACAATCTCCTGAACTCCAAACTGAATGTCAGAATGGGAAAGAAAGGTGATTTAAGCAATTTTGAGCGTGGCATGGTTGTTGGTGCCAGACGGGCCGGTCTGAGTATTTCACAATCTGCTCAGTTACTGGGATTTACACGCACAACCATTTCTAGGGTTTACAAAGAATGGTGTGAAAAGGGAAAAACATCCAGTATGCGCCTGGTTGATGCTAGAGGTCAGAGGAGAATGGGCCGACTGATTCAAGCTGATAGAAGAGCAACTTTGACTGAAATAACCACTCGTTACTGCAGCAAAGCATTTGTGAAGCCACAATACGCACAACCTTGAGGCGGATGGGCTACAACAGCAGAAGACCCCACCGGGTACCACTCATCTCCACTACAAATAGGAAAAAGAGGCTACAACTTGCACGAGCTCACCAAAATTGGACAGTTGAAGACTGGAAAAATGTTGCCTGGTCTGATGAGTCTCGATTTCTGTTGAGACGTTCAAATGGTAGAGTCAGAATTTGGCGTAAACAGAATGAGAACATGGATCCATCATGCCTTGTTACCACTGTGCGGGATGGTGATGGTGGTGTAATGGTGTGGGGGATGTTTTCTTAGTGCCAATTGGGCATGGTTTAAATGCCACGGGCTACCTGAGCATTGTTTCTGACCATGTCTATCCCTTTATGACCACCATGTACCCATCCTCTGATGGCTACTTCCAGCAGGATAATGCACCATGTCACAAAGCTCCAATCATTTCAAATTGGTTTCTTGAACATGACAATGAGTTCACTGTACTAAAATGGCCCCCACAGTCACCAGATCTCAACCCAATAGAGCATCTTTGGGATGTGGTGGAACGGGAGCTTCGTGCCCTGGATGTGCATCCCACAAATCTCCATCAACTGCAAGATGCTATCCTATCAATATGGGCCGACATTTCTAAAGAATGCTTTTAGCACCTTGTTGAATCAAAGCCACGTAGAATTAAGGCAGTTCTGAAGGCAAAAGGGGGTCGAACACCGTATTAGTGTGGTGTTCCTAATAATCCTTTAGGTGAGTGTATAATCTAATGTGTAAATGTAAGTAAGTAATATTAATATTATTAATGTATTATTATTATTATTATTATTAAAGCCATGAGATGAAATATTGAGGTTTTAAAACATTGTATTGCATGTAAGATTATTTATCTCATTATCTTCTCACAGCAGCAGCCTGTCGTTCCTCACAGCGTTCTTCTTCTGGTGGTGTGTTTTTATAAAGAGACCATTAGCTTCTGAACTGTTGGGATTAAATAAGGATCAGCTCGAGGCTGGTTTATTTCTCTCTCTGTGCACTGAGCGAGCTGAGTAATTTCATTCTCACATGGAGGAGATGGAGAAGGAGGAGAATCTTTTAAACAGGAAGAGGAAGTCTTCTCTGACTCCGTGTTACTCTGTCACTCTCTCACTGTCTGGACCTTTAACAAGAACAAAACCACATTACCTCCCGTCAGTCTGTTCCTGTCAAGAACATGATCGATCCCTCAAGCGTTCAGTCCACGCTACCATTAATAAATCACACACTTTTCTGTGGCACGTTTATTCATTTCTATTTAATTTTATCTGTATCAGGACCGGGTTGGGGTTAGGGTTAGGGTTGGGGTTTGGGTTAGGGTTAGGACCCTTCGGACCAGAGGGTCACTGCTTAAATAAACCCAGAAACTGAAGTAAAGCGCTCTGCACCTCACCTTCTACACATTCCTGATCCTGGGTGCTTCAGGCGAAAGTGGGGAGCTGAAAAGCAGAGAACATGCTGACATTTGAGTTCTGTGTGTGTGTGTGTGTGGGTTGAAATTACCTGCTGCAGAAACTCTTCACTCCCAAATGTCATTTTTTAAATACAGCTGGGGCTAAAAATACCGCCGTGTCTCACAAATACACCTTCCACTGCGCTGTAAACATGCTAGCAATGCTAATAACGCCTGACAGCTAATCATTAGCATGCAACGTCTACAGGCTAATCTGTTCAACTTCAAAGGGTGAATAATGTCCATTGGGTATTTAGTAACACACACATACACACACGGTACAGGATTAGCTTGCGAGCGCTAGTTAATGATGAACGCGGTGCTGAAACTAGAGATAAAGTCACGGCAAGTTACTTCAAAATAAAGTATAACAATTAAATCTCTTCTTTGCTGAGTCTCTAATAAAACATGTATTTGTGTTATAATAATGAAATCTCTGCTCTTCAGGGTGTTGATTTACACACACTCGCTCTTCCTGACTGCAGGTGTGTGAATTCCACAGAGATTTTACTGTTAAACTCACAGAGGCGTCTACAGAGAAAAATAACTAGAAAACAACAACAACAACAACAAAAAACAGATGTTTAGTGACTATTAAATTATTTTTATACATTTTTATACACACATCTGTTTAAAATGTGATTATTTACACTAACTGTCTTTCCTTTTTACTGTTAATTTATTTATTATTACGTTCCTCTTTCAGGCTGAAGCTAAATGTGTTAGCGACGTGTTTAGCTTCAAGACGTCCGCGTGTGCGAAGGTTTTACACTTAAACCCTTTATAAGCATGACGAGTTCTAGTACTCAGGCACTAATGAAGGTGTGTGTGTGTGTGTGTGTGTGTGTGTGAAGGATGTATGTGGGCCAGGTGTGTTTGGAAACAGACAGTCCGCTTTACAAGCGTCTTTACTGATTACAGTCTCAGAAGGAGAAGGACGTTGGCTCGAGTCCTAACAGAGTGTGATGTGTTCCGCTCCGCTCTCGGCTCGGTGGCACGAGTCAGGGAGCAAATCAGTTTCCATAGTGATGTGGGTGAAGGGAAGAGATTAGCAGGACAGAGCGGTGAGGAGAAATTCGACACAGCGCTCCGTGTTACTGACCCCCTCCTGAGAAGGAAGCAATTTCATCTGGGATCCTGAATCATGTGCAAGAATCCAAAGATGCTCATGAGGATCAGAATGATGAAGAAGAAGAAGATGATGATGATGATGATGATGATGTACACACACAAGCTTCTCAAACTTATTAACTAAAACTGATTATTTCAAAAAAGGTTGTGATAAACATTTTGCGTGTGTGTGTGTGTGTGTGTGTGTGTGTGTGTTTGTCAATGGCAGCAGCCGAGCAATCTCAGCCGATACCAATAACAAGACAGACAGAGAGTGAGACCATTTTGCAGTTGCCTAGCAACAAAATTTGAAGTGATTTAGCTGGCCCCATGCTGCGATACAGCGTGTATACGTTTTCAAGCAGCACAATAAAAATGTGCAGGACCCAACACACACACACACACACACACACACTCACATTACTAATTCCCTGTTGTTGATAGAAACGTATAATAACGATGCGGATGCTAAGAAGGCTGAAGATGCTGAGATCTTTCTTCAGGAGGGAATGTGATTACTGCGAGCTCCACACGGGCTTCATGATCAGAGCCGGGAAACTGGAGCGCGGAGAGCACGTGGAGATCGATCGGAACATCTAAACTTATAGTCAAATCTTAGACTGAATCTCATTCATATTCCTACAGCAGCATACTGTATTATTAATCAGTCTATTATTATTAATTACAGTAATGAGTAATAAACACTTCTGATTATTTCAGAAAACTGAAGGTCCTTTAACGTATGCAGAACCATGCTTCAGATGTTCAGATCATCATCTCCTCTGCTGTAGTCTGCTGGGGTGGCAGATTAAAATCAGCTGATACCAACAGACTTAACAAACTCATCATTTCTTCATCATCTGAAGAAACATCTTAGTATCGTGGACTACACGAGGCACTGATGTCATACAGGAGCAGGTTCAGCCACAGACTGAGACTACCAGTCTAGTCTAAAACTGAACACCACAGGACATCATTTATACCAGTGGCAATCAAACTCTATAACTCCTCCCCCTTCATTCAGGTCGTCATGGCAGAATAATCTGTAGAGCTTTATCATACCCTGATATTATCGCTATGACAATATCACATGCAAAACCACTAATTATGCAATATTACAGTATGAAAATCACCTGCAATATCCGGTGTGCAATATCAATATCACTATTACTCTCTATATGCAATATCAAATATCATGTGCACTATATATCCTGCAATAATATACATGTACAATACACAGAAGAGACAGCTCTGCACCTCTCTGTACAGTCAGTTGTTTTTTTTGTTTTTCCATATATTTTTATTTTATTTATATCTGTTTTTTGACATTATAGTTCATTGTATTTTATTTTGTTTTAGTCTCTAATTTTCTTCTTATCATATTGTATTTGTATCATTTAAAAACAAGAAACAATTTCCTTCGGGATTAATAAAGACTTATCCTAAAATATCAATAACGTGTCACGGCAAGCACGTTTATCAGACTGATGATGTGTCCACGTGCAGTTTCGTCTTTTTTCCTCCTCATTCAACATTTCTACATGTAATGAAATAATCCGCTGCTGGAGTGTTTAGTGTTCAGTGAAACGGTCCTGTCGAGGGATTTCACCTCCTCACTCGGGCCTTGGCTCGGAGTCTCTGAGTTGAAACGGCAGCAGATGGCGGAGTGATGAGGAGTGAACTAACCCACTAATGATACTCAAAACTCAGCAGCGGCGTCCATCTGGCTGCCGTCCCTTCAGTAATGAGCGCTGAAAACATGCTGTATTTACACACCTGCTGAGGGACATGGAACGTCCTGGTGTCTGACACACACACACACACACACACACAGGTCTCTCAGAGCTGGTCTTATCTCCGTTCCTGTGATTTATTATATTAATACATCACACTACTGAGTGCTGCGCTCTGATTGGTCAGAAGGTGTTGATTAATTCTCTATAACAGCGGCTCTGACTGTAGTGCAGGTTTATATTAATGCGCTCGATATGATACCGTTTCCATAGTGACAGCTCATTCCCAGGAACGTGTACGACACTCACGTCCTCGAAACAAGAATAAAGAATCAGTTTGGTGTCTGTGAGATCAGTGTAAGGAGTCTCCAGTGTCAGTGCTGAGAGAGAGAGAGAATAAACAGCTGCTATAACGTCAGTAAGAACAGGAGGAAACTCACTCGTTTCACGAACTTTAAATGTAAATGGATAAAAAACATCAGGGTTTTATTTTGTGGTATTGCTGCGGTGTAAAGGGAATAAAACACTCAGGGACGGAAAATAATCAGAACCATCTTAACACTCGCTTTGTGTGTTTTATCATGTGTGTGTGTGTGTGTGTGTGTGTGTAAAAAACGTTAAGGAATGCTGCACATGTGAACTCACGTAAACAGGAAGGAAATCGCAGGAATAGAAAAATCCACTACAGTTTTAAAAAATGCTATAAATTTAAAACACATCCTACTATAAAAACGTGTGTGTGTGTGTGTGTGATGAGTCATTTAAGAACGTAGGTCTGGCCTCCGAGTGGCACAGTGGTAAAGCGCTCGCCCTATCATCCGGAGGTCGCTGGTTCGAACCCCGGGTGATGCTGTTTTCCTCTCACAGCCGGAGGCACAGAGAGAGCTGATTGGCCGAGCTCTCTCAGAGGGGAGGGATGAGAGGTACTTGTGCTCCCACATTAGTCACGGCGCTACAGCCAATCAGGGGCGTCTGTGAGCTCGCGCACGCGGAAGGGGCGGCTAGCGCTTTCCTCCGAGTGTGTTACTCCGCCCCTAACGGTGCGTGAGCGAGCAGTTCGAAAAGATGCGGTCGGCTCGCGTCACGTGGTTCGGAGGAAACACGGGATAGCTTTCGTCCTCCCGACTGAGTGGTTGTAATAGCCTTGATGTGTGTGGGAGCCCCCTAGTGACGGGGAGGAATTGGCCACGACTAGATTGGGGAGAAAATCGGGGAAAAAGAATTGGACAGGACTAAATAAAAAAAAAAAAAAAGAACGTAGGTCTGGGGCAGTTTGGGAAAAATTGATGCTCAAACATGACATAAATATCAGGGTTTTTATGGATGCAGCTACTGCACAGGGATCAGAGGGCGTGTTTATAATGCAGAGTAAACAACAAACTAATAAATAAACAAATCAACAAACAACAAATGTTCTTTGGAGTGGATGCAGAAAGAATGAGAGATAAACTGAGAGAGAGAGACAGAAAGAATGAGAGACAAATGGAGAGACAGAAAAAATGAGAGATAAACTGAGAGAGAGACAGAAAAATGAGAGATAAACTGAGAGAGAGACAGAAAAATGAGAGATAAACTGAGAGAGAGACAGAAAGAATGAGAGACAAATGGAGAGAGACAGAAAGAATGAGAGACAAACTGAGAGAGACAGAAAGAATGAGAGACAAATGGAGAGAGAGACAGAAAGAATGAGAGACAAACTGAGAGAGAGAGACAGAAAAATGAGAAATAAACTGAGAGAGAGAGACAGAAAGAATGAGAGATAAACTAAAAGAGAGACAGAAAGAATGAGAGACAAATGGAGAGAGAGACAGAAAGAATGAGAGATAAACTGAGAGAGACAGAAAGAATGAGAGACAAATGGAGAAAGACAGAAAGAATGAGAGATAAACTGAGAGAGAGACAGAAAGAATGAGAGATAAACTGAGAGAAAGACAGAAAAATGAGGGATAAACTAAGAGAGAGACAGAAAAATGAGAGATAAACTGAGAGAGAGACAGAAAGAATGAGAGACAGAAAGAATGAGAGATAAACTGAGAGAAAGACAGAAAAATGAGCGATAAACTGAGAGAAAGACAGAAAAATGATAAATAAACTGAGAGAAAGAGACAGAAAGAATGAGAGACAAACTGAGAGAGAGACAGAAAGAATGAGAGACAAATGGAGAGAGACAGAAAGAATGAGGGATAAACTAAGAGAGAGACAGAAAAATGAGAGATAAACTGAGAGAGACAGAAAAATGAGAGATAAACTAAGAGAGAGAGAGAAAGAATAAGAGACAAATGGAGAGAGACAGAAAGAATGAGAGATAAACTGAGAGAGAGACAGAAAGAATGAGAGATAAACTGAGAGAGAGACAGAAAAATGAGAGATAAACTGAGAGAGAGAGACAGAAAGAATGAGAGACAAATGGAGAGAGACAGAAAGAATGAGAGACAAACTGAGAGAGACAGAAAGAATGAGAGACAAATGGAGAGAGAGACAGAAAAATGAGGGATAAACTAAGAGAGAGACAGAAAAATGAGAGATAAACTGAGAGAGAGACAGAAAGAATGAGAGACAGAAAGAATGAGAGATAAACTGAGAGAAAGACAGAAAAATGAGCGATAAACTGAGAGAGAGAGACAGAAAAATGAGAAATAAACTGAGAGAGAGAGACAGAAAAATGAGAAATAAACTGAGAGAGAGAGAGACAGAAAGAATGAGAGATAAACTAAGAGAGAGATAGAAAGAATGAGAGACAAATGGAGAGAGAGACAGAAAGAATGAGAGATAAACTGAGAGAGACAGAAAGAATGAGAGACAAATGGAGAGAGACAGAAAGAATGAGAGATAAACTGAGAGAGAGACAGAAAGAATGAGAGATAAACTGAGAGAAAGACAGAAAAATGAGGGATAAACTAAGAGAGAGACAGAAAAATGAGAGATAAACTGAGAGAGAGACAGAAAGAATGAGAGATAAACTGAGAGAAAGACAGAAAAATGAGCGATAAACTGAGAGAGACAGAAAGAATGAGAGATAAACTGAGAGAGAGACAGAAAAATGAGAGATAAACTGAGAGAGAGAGACAGAAAGAATGAGAGACAAATGGAGAGAGACAGAAAGAATGAGAGACAAACTGAGAGAGACAGAAAGAATGAGAGACAAATGGAGAGAGAGACAGAAAGAATGAGAGACAAACTGAGAGAGAGAGACAGAAAAATGAGAAATAAACTGAGAGAGAGAGAGACAGAAAGAATGAGAGATAAACTAAGAGAGAGATAGAAAGAATGAGAGACAAATGGAGAGAGAGACAGAAAGAATGAGAGATAAACTGAGAGAGACAGAAAGAATGAGAGACAAATGGAGAGAGACAGAAAGAATGAGAGATAAACTGAGAGAGAGACAGAAAAATGAGCGATAAACTGAGAGAGACAGAAAAATGAGAGATAAACTAAGAGAGAGAGAGAAAGAATAAGAGACAAATGGAGAGAGACAGAAAGAATGAGAGATAAACTGAGAGAGAGACAGAAAAATGAGAGATAAACTGAGAGAGAGAGACAGAAAGAATGAGAGACAAATGGAGAGAGACAGAAAGAATGAGAGACAAACTGAGAGAGAGAGAGACAGAAAGAATGAGAGATAAACTAAGAGAGAGATAGAAAGAATGAGAGACAAATGGAGAGAGAGACAAAACGAATGAGAGATAAACTGAGAGAGACAGAAAGAATGAGAGACAAATGGAGAGAGACAGAAAGAATGAGAGATAAACTGAGAGAGAGACAGAAAGAATGAGAGATAAACTGAGAGAAAGACAGAAAAATGAGGGATAAACTAAGAGAGAGAGAAAAATGAGAGATAAACTGAGAGAGAGACAGAAAGAATGAGAGACAAATGGAGAGAGACAGAAAGAATGAGAGATAAACTGAGAGAAAGACAGAAAAATGAGCGATAAACTGAGAGAAAGACAGAAAAATGATAAATAAACTGAGAGAAAGAGACAGAAAGAATGAGAGACAAACTGAGAGAGAGACAGAAAGAATGAGAGACAAATGGAGAGAGACAGAAAGAATGAGAGATAAACTAAGAGAGAGACAGAAAAATGAGAGATAAACTGAGAGAGACAGAAAGAATGAGAGATAAACTGAGAGAAAGACAGAAAAATGAGAGATAAACTGAGAGAGAGACAAAAAGAATAAGAGAGAAAGAGACAAATGGAGAGAGACAGAAAGAATGAGAGATAAACTGAGAGAGAGACAGAAAGAATGAGAGATAAACTGAGAGAGAGACAGAAAAATGAGAGATAAACTGAGAGAGAGAGACAGAAAGAATCAGAGACAAATGGAGAGAGACAGAAAGAGTGAGAGACAAATGGAGAGAGACATAAAGAATGAGAGATAAACTAAGAGAGAGACAGAAAGAATGAGAGACAAATGGAGAGAGACAGAAAGAATGAGAGATAAACTGAGAGAGAGACAGAAAAATGAGAGATAAACTGAGAGAGAGACAGAAAGAATGAGAGACAAATGGAGAGAGACAGAAAGAGTGAGAGATAAACTGAGAGAGAGACAGAAAAATGAGAGATAAACTGAGAGAGAGACAGAAAGAATGAGAGACAAATGGAGAGAGACAGAAAGAATGAGAGACAAATGGAGAGAGACAGAAAGAATGAGAGATAAACTAAGAGAGAGACAGAAAAATGAGAGATAAACTGAGAGAGACAGAAAGAATGAGAGATAAACTGAGAGAAAGACAGAAAAATGAGAGATAAACTGAGAGAGAGACAGAAAGAATAAGAGACAAATGGAGAGAGACAGAAAGAATGAGAGATAAACTGAGAGAGAGACAGAAAGAATGAGAGACAAATGGAGAGAGACAGAAAGAATGAGAGATAGACAGGCAGATGGACAGAAAGAGAGAAGGAGGGACTGACTTTCAGATGACATTGATGTGATGTGGGTTTAGTGTGTGTGTGTGCATTTCTTGCTTGTTGCTGTTTCACACACATGCTATAGCGACGCTGTTTCTGCTCCTCTGGACTGAATGTGTTCATCAGCCTCTGGACTGTCACACACACACACACACACACACACACACACACACGCTCTCTTATACGCTCTCTCACACGCTCGCACACACATGCTCACACACTCTCTCTCACACACGCTCTCTCTCTCTCTCTCTCTCTCTCTCTCTCTCTCTCACACACACACACACACACACACACACACTCATGCTCCTTCCCCCCTTGCCTTAGGAAGATTTCGTCTTTTCTTTAATGGAAATAAAAACACATTTACATCCTGAGCAAAACTGCAAGTTTACAACTCTGGGGTACACCTGCAGAACCTGCAGAACCTACAGAACCAACAGAACCTAGAGGACCTTGTACAGAACCTGGTTTTCATGAAGGAAAGGAAAGCTTCTTGCAGGATATTCAGTCTGACTGTGAGTACGCATTCCTTCTATTCTCTAACAGATACTAATGCTTTCAGATTTATTATTATTATTATTATTATTATTATTATTATTATTATTCATGCAGTTTCTTCAGCTGTAAAGTAAACTGACTGTGACTGTGATTGAATTCTGCTGCAGAATTAAAGCTTTTGTGCTTTAATATTTTTACAACAATATATTTTCTGCTTTTGACAAACAAAAGACTGATAGACAGAGAGACGGAGAGATGGAGAAACGGAGAGATGAAGAGACGGAGCACAGCATCCTCACAACAACAACATCCTCTTTAGTACTGATTATATATTACACATAAAGCACATGGTCACACACAGGAACAGGCATCACAAGCATTATTATTATTATTATTATTGTTATTATTATTATTATTATTATTATTAAACACCTGGAATATGAACTGTCTCAAAAATAAAACAATGAAACATTATATATACGTGTGTGTTTTATTGTTTTATTTTTGAGACAGGAGGACTCTGAGGAGCAATCTGCACTGATTAAATGCACCTTTGTGTTGACAGACAGACAGACAGACAGACAGATAGACAGACAGACAGACAGATAGATAGATAGATAGATAGATAGATAGATAGATAGATAGTGATGTTATTGATCCCAAAGGAAATTCCAGGTAACAAATTGACCTCATGAAGGGAAAAATAATCTTGACGTTACAGGACCTTCATACAGTTTATATTTAATTACCGACGTTTTATTTCCTGTTTTTTCAGGCTAACTGTAGCTGAAGATCCGCTGTGTGACGTCACACATCTGTCCTAAACGTCACAACCCTCCTGGATTTGAAGGGAAATAGTTTTTAATAAAGCGTGCGAAGCTGCTGTCTACGTGGACCGGTGCTGAAGTCTCGCGCCTCACGGCCAAGAGGAGCTCGAGCTCAGCCAAAACACGAGAAATGTCGACAAACGGCGCTAAAACCGCCACGATGGACGGACAGGTGGCGATGGAGCTGAACGAGGTCACGACCCACGACAGATCCAAACCAGAGGAGGTACAGGAGGAACGCAATGACGACAATAAGAAAAAGAAGAAGGATATTCCTGACAGGGAAACATGGGGGGGAAAGTTTGACTTCCTGTTGTCTTGCGTCGGATACGCCATCGGGCTCGGGAACGTCTGGAGATTCCCGTACCTGTGCGGAAAAAACGGCGGAGGTAAGCAGCACGGTCTGTTTTGACAATCGCTAATGAGTTCCTTCATGAAGTGAAGATTAGTTTAATGGTTTCCATCAGGAATCTTCTGGTTACTTGTATACACACCTTCTTTCGTGGGTGGACCATCAGGAACCATCAGGAACCATCAGGAACACCAGCCACCAGAAACATTTCAACCCATCAGGATCCAGTAGAATTCTGTAATGATTTCATGCTAACATTCTTCCTCTTTTGTCTGATATATGATATATCATATGAAAAAAATCCAATCAAAATAAGGAAACGTGCATTAACTCCGCCCCTTACCATGACGTTAAGGTTCACAAGGAAAGTTGCTGGTGTTCAGAGTCGGGTTACGCAGCTGCTGTAGTGGAGTTCCTGCACAATGGATGATTATAAAAAGGTCTTATAGTTTATGGCCAATATATCACTGCATGAACTGCGCTGGCTTTAATGACCTCATTAATCTCTGGTTTAATTAATTAATTTAATTAACACACTCGTTCCTCAGCAGCACAGAGAACAGCACCTGATGCAGCGCGCGGTCCGATTCTACACTTTATATTTAACATCAAGCTCACTCTCTCACTCCCTTACTCTCCCATTCCCTCACTCTCTCACCCCTAACTCTTTTACTCCCTCACCCTCTCACTCTCTCACTTTCTCACTCTCTTACTCCCTCACTCTCTCACTCCCTCACTTTCTCGCTGTCACACTGTCTCACTCCCTCACCCTCTCGCTCTCTCACTCCCTTACTCTCCCATTCCCTCACTCTCTCACCCCTAACTCTTTTACTCCCTCACTCTCTCACTCCCTCACTTTCTCACTCCCTCACTTTCTCGCTGTCTCACTCCCTCACCCTCTCACTCCCTCACTTTCTCACTCTCTCACTCCCTCACTTTCTCGCTGTCTCACTGTCTCACTCCCTCACCCTCTCACTCCCTCACTCTCTCACTCACGCAGCTTATTGGAACCACAGGAATCAATGTGGTAAAATGAGATGTTTTCATCACATTCAAAATTCTCAATTTCAATTTGTTGAATTAGATGCTTTTCTGTAAAGAAAACATGAAATCACCTCCATCCATCACTTCATCCATAAACTAGTCCCTCCAGCCCAGACGCTCCTCCATGTCTCTGATCGAGACGCGTCTGCCTTGGGACCCTTCCTGGATTTTACTGAGATGATTTAATGAATAGTTTTATTTGTGCACTTCATGAGCTTGAATGTTCTACAGTGTGTGTGTGTGTGTGTGTGTGTGTGTGTGACTGCAATTCCATCAAACTGTCAGACGATGGCGCTGGACTCAACGCTGCTTCTCACTTAAGCAAGAAACGCACGCTTAAGCTCAATAAAATCAAGTATAACTAAGACACGCCCCTATTTTAGATAAACTCCGCCCCATGTGTGTAAAATTTCAGGATTAAATCCTCACCACGTGTGTGTGTAACTCTGTGTTTAATCTGCAGCTGTTCTCCTGAAAGAGAATGTCTTGTCATTTTATTATTTTAAAAACCTTTTAATGTGCAAAAACTTTAACCCCGCCCCTAACTCTAACCTTCATATTCTGTCATTTATATTTAAGCTTTTGGCGGACGCTTTTATCCCGAGCGACTTACGCATGTCTTACTTGTCTCGTGTGAACAGTTCTGGGTTTATAGACTGAACCTGACTGTACCCTGGTTCGAGTTGAGATCTGCAGCTTCTGTATTTGTCTCCACACAGGGGCCTTCCTGATTCCTTACTTCCTGACCCTGATATTCGCCGGAATGCCGTTGTTCCTCCTCGAGTGTGCGCTCGGTCAGTACACGTCCATCGGCGGGCTCGGAGTGTGGAAACTGGCGCCGATGTTTAAAGGTATAGTGTCTTTAAATTAATATAGACCATCAGAACGCTTTATGCACAGGAGGACTCATGTTTCATCATAGTAGTGCTGGGAAGAGCGGTTCAAAATTCTCAGCAACTTCTCAAACCTGGGCAGAGGATTTCACATGAAGGATCCGGGGACATCCAGGATTTTGGTGCAGATAACAGGATCTATTATTCTACAGGACAAGTTGGGTAGATCTCAGTATCTGCAAAAAAATCTACGTTATGTGACAGAATGTCCATGTGATCACATCACTGCATCAGCTTCACACTTGTTAGATGCCTGAGAGGAGAGTGTTGAGGAAAAATCCCCTGAGAAGACATGACGAAGAAAACTTGACTTCAAAGGGGACACGTCCTCTTCTGGGGAGTGTGAGTGAGATCACGAATGAGTACACACTGCAGGTGTAGAGGAGTAAAGCCATGCAGACCTGTGTGTGTGTGTGTGTGTGTGTGTGTGTGTGTGTGTGTGTGTGTGTGTGTAAAACGTGTTCAGTGTGAGCAGACCATAATTTCAGTTGTTTTCACACTCGAGTCTGCGATCAGGACCAATTCTGGGCTTCTGGAACACAAACTATCGCTGCATTTACATCACAAGCCACGTTGCTTACTTCAGATTATTTGCTCAGATTCGATTTGCATGTCATGACGCTTCACAGTTAATTACACGTGACTTTTATCTGACTCTAATGTGGACGGGTCCGTCTTCTTTACTCACGCCAATTGGATTAAAAGACGTCATATTTGTGCGAGCGCTCATTCGTTTCAAACATTCAGATTTTTGTGAAACTACGCCTGGTGTTTTGCTCTGGAGGACGGAGAGCGGTGAGTCGGCTGTGTGTTGAGGTCCAGAAGAAGGAAGAAAGCCAGACGCCTCGCTTTAGGTGTTTAGCCTCGCTAACCGATGATGTCACACCCCGCTCATGCGCAGAAGTCAACGAAGTCAAACAAATTCCGATCTTTTCATTCTTATCCAAGTCACATGACCATGGATCAGATATGTATCGGATCTGGGACCACATACTGTACAAAAGGGACAAAATCAGATTTGTTTGATCAGACAGAACTATAAAGTCTGCTTTGAGTCCCTGCAGCCTGGTGATGTAAACACAACCATAATTGACAGGTTTGTGTTCATATCTTCCTCCCTTTCTTCCTCCTTTTCCATGGAAGTCTAGTTTTATACATCATATACCTGAGTGTTACCAAACTGCACATGTTGTTCTCGGTGCTCAGTGGTGAGAGGAAACACACAGGAGTCCACGCAGGAGACGGGCCGCACCTCAGCTCTCCCGGACCGAGCCGGACCAGCGAGCGACTCTCTTAAGCTCGAAAGCAGATTTCCCATCTCACTAATCGCTTCCCAACAGCCCTGGGAAGAGCACAGGACATTTAATTACAATTAGTAAAAAAATATTAGTTTTATCTACAAATCACCAGTAACCAGGTGAGCTTTAACCCCCACATGACCCCCACATGACCACACCCCTCTTTATAACTCTACTTCTGAAGTCCTAAACTTGGATGTATTTTCCGTGTGTGCAGGAGTCGGCCTCGCCGCAGCCGTGCTCTCCTTCTGGCTCAACATTTACTACATCGTGATCATTGCTTGGGCTTTGTACTACCTGTACAACTCCTTCACCACTGTAAGTAACACACAGCTCACCTGCTCCAGCACGCAGTCTGACATGTTAGTAAAAAAAAATACACAAAAATACACAAAATCATTTCATTTGACTTAGTCTTTTATTTCAGGACCTTCCATGGAAATCCTGTAACAATCCATGGAACACAGAGAGATGTTTCACAAACTACAGCATTGCAGACACCACCAACCTGACCAGCGCCGTATTGGAGTTTTGGGAGTAAGACCTCGCAAAAAACAGTTTCATTAAATGAAAATGTTTTAAAGTTTAAACACCTCTTAAACTCAAGATAAACCTGATCAGATCTTTTTTCTGCCTCTAATGTGAAACAGCAATCGGCCAAGTGAAAAACAAACACTGAGATTTTAATTTAAAAAAAGAATTAAAAAAACAATAACGAAATGGTTGCATAAGTATGTACACCCTTTTATAATGGGTCACATAACATTCAAGCTCATGTTTAAAAGTACTTATCTGTCATCATTGAAGTGATTCTGATTAAAACAGATGTTTTTGTATGAACAGATGTTTTTGTATGAACACATCTTCTTGGTTTTATCTGAGAAGGAAACGGTCAGGAGAGAGGAACAGGAGCATTTCTAAAACAGTAGATGTAACATGAAGCAAGTGGGGAAAATGCATCGTCACAGTGAAATCGGCAAGAAGAGGACGTCTCTCTGACAATGACCCAAGCACCAGATGAAATCTTATCATGGAGGCTGCTAAGGGATCTACAGAGACGTTACAGGAGCTTCAGGAACATCTATTCCATTTAATTCAATTCAATTTTATTTATATAGCACTTTTAACAATGGTCATCGCCTCAAAGCAGCTTCACAAAAATGAAATGAAAAAGAACATTTTTGGAAGTGTGTATGTGTAAGAAAAATGTGTCTAGATAATAATAAGATGAACGAATGAATGATGAATGAAATGTCTCTGATGAGCAAGCCAAGGGTGACGGCAACAGTGGCAAGGAAAAACTCCCTGAGATGGCAATAGGAAAAAAACACATCTGAAACTGAAGCGGTGTCTCATAAAAAAACACATCAAAGCACACTTACATTATATTTTGCCAAAACCAAAATAGAGTAACTCAAAACAAAGAACAAAATGTGTTTTATCTGCTAAGACCAAAGTAAAACTTGATTCTAAAGGGTGTTTATAGCAAAACACATCCTAGAACCCACAGAACACCTCACTGACGGTGAAACATGGTGGTGGTAGCATCACACTGTATCAGTAGCAGAAGATACTTTAAAACAGTAAAAGTTAAAATTATTATTTGTTTTTCACTTAAATGTTTAAATAGCTGTTTCACATTTAAGGTAAAAAGATCTAATGTTATTTATCTTCATTTTTTTTTGTGCCTACAGAAAACCTTTAACGGGGGTGTGTAAACTTTTGTATGGCTTAAGATGAGCAATTAGCTATGCTTACCAAAGATAAGGCAGTGTTTAGAAAGCATGTGACACCATCTTAGGCATCTGACACCAAACTCAGATTAGACGAGCTAGCTTACTGTATTTAATTAGAAGAAGTTTATAATTTTGTTAGCAAACTAGGTAGCGTGAGTCAGACTAGCTAATTGAACTGTCTAACCAAATTAGTTGCAAAAATTAACATATGACATTTTGAATGTGTTAATTAATACAGACGCAACGTACATAACATCACCGACGGTTTGGAGAAACCGGGGCAGATCCGCACGCCGCTAGCAATAACTCTGGCCATCGCCTGGGTCCTCGTCTACTTCTGTATCTGGAAAGGTGTTCGGTGGACTGGAAAGGTCAGTGACCTTCACGTGAAAATCAAACAAAGCTAATGCCTGATCGGTAGTGTGATCGGGAGTAGAGCGCACCTCCAGGGTCCTACTGTTTATTTCACAGTTTACACACATTAACACTCCGATTCTGTTCGAGACAAATGTGATCCATTTCAAGATAAAATATTTGTGAAATGTTATAAAGCTTATTTTATTACACTAGAAAACGAATGGTGATAATGTTGGTCTCGAGAAAGTATTTCATCAAATGGAGAGCTGGGGAAGATGTTTTACATTGTGTGTCCTTATAGACCAGGGGGACGTGGGACACTGAGAACATACAGTAGGACAGAAGAACTGGAGAACAGAGGAACCTTTGTCATGCTCCTATTATTTGTCATAAATCTGGGGAAGAAAATAGACTGGAGACGATTGTGGGTTTCAGATCTGACCAAAGATGTTTTCAGTGTGAAATATTTCTGACCAAAGTCTCAGAGTACTCTTGTCTAAAATACGTTATTAGAATGAAGACAAATTTGCGGCAAAGCTACAGTTACGCTAGCAGTGATGGAGAAAAGTACAACAAAACATGCTAATGAACAGACAAAGTGCCTTTCAAGGGACCTTCCTCTGAAGAATGTTAGCATTGTGTGTGTACGAGTCGCTCTTCTGTACGAGCTGATTAACGACATAAACAAGACTTAAGAAAGTAATTTTGTTCAATTAGTTTATTAGTTTATTGTTAGATGATTTTCATCCTCTAATCTACTGTAGCACAGAGACACACAGTCACACAGACGGGACAGAATCCATAAGAACGTTTTTTGGAAACTAGTTTCAGTGCTTGTAAGGTTTTAAAAGTTAATCATGTCAGGTATCGTGTGTTGCTTCATAAAAAATAATTACCGTCCTCTTTATGCTGTACTGTTTGTAATCCTGCTGAAAAGCGTTCAGATCGCAGAAACATCTAAACATCTACAATCTAGTAACAACCTGATGTTCTCATGATTTTTTGTTCCTAACATCTTCTCATCCTGATGTGACCTTTTCTTATGTTTTCCTCTGTGACGTGAACACTACGTTGTGTTTGTAGGTTGTGTATTTCTCAGCCACCTATCCCTACTTCATGTTGTTTATTCTGTTCATCCGCGGAGTCACGCTTCCAGGAGCGAGGGATGGAATCCTGTTCTACATCACGCCTGACTTTGAGAAGCTCAAAGAGTCGGAGGTAATTTACACGATTCAGAGAAATGAACAGATGAGGACGGAGCAGAATAAATGTGAGAAGTGTGTGTGTGTGTGTTGTACCTCTGGTTGTTCTCACAGGTCTGGCTGGACGCCGCCACTCAGATTTTTTTCTCGTATGGTTTGGGGCTCGGCTCTCTGATCGCACTCGGCAGTTACAACCCCTTCAACAACAACGTTTACAGGTACGGGGCAAAGTGCAGGGCATCAGCCGTACGCTTGTGCGAGTTCCGTTGTAGCCATGTGTCAGTGTTAGCCTGTAGTTTAGTTTACGATCAGCTAAAAATGTGAAACGTCAGTTTTAGAGCAGTTACAATATGAACCAATGTGAGTTTATACACATTTATTTATTTATTCTCCTGCTTTTAATAAGTTGCTTGTTGTTGTTTAATTGCTTGTTCAGGAAGTTCATATTTTAATGAAGAGAAATAAGTTACAGTTAGCTTTATATTGTTTTTTTGGTCAGATAATTTATCCATTGTGGAAAAGCATTTCACTACGGAGCCCATAAAGGGACGTCTTATCTGGTGTGTATCAGAAGTTTCTGGTGCTCAGTAAATATTTTTTTTTATTTTAAGGGGACATATGTACCTCTTGGATCTCTGTATGTTACTGTGTGTGGTGTGGATTCGAGAGCTGTACCATGGGATGGAATATCAGATCCTCTCTGCATTCGCCCTTACTGAGGACTTATGTGAGGATTTAACCCATTTTCTCTCTCTGTTGAACAGTGCAGTCAATCTGGACCCTACAGAACTCTTTAGTGGGTTTGGGGTCCAGTGTTTGCCTACCCGCTTGGTAATCCAGGCTCTTGACACCAAGCCTGGTGGTCCTCCGCTCGGCCCCCATGTGGACATCACTATACCATCCCATGGTTGTGTGTAAGGGGGGAGGAGTGAGGGGGAGATAAGGTGCGAGGTGTATATCGGTTCGGCATAGGCCTTCAACATGGGTTTACATCCCAGTAGCCCTAAGGAGCAGTAATAAGTGGTACTAAGGCAGGAGGTGATAGGACTAAGGTTTGGGTGCCCTTAAGGCAGTTTAGGGTGCACTGACATGTCCAAGTCGAAACAGAGTGGGTCCACCAGTCAATGCAGGGGTTGTGATGCTATAATCAGGGAAACAACAGCACTACTTGTTTACCAGAAACAAGATTCGCTCAGAGTGATGTCCGAGCCGTAGTGTAACTGGGGCCGTCTGCTGTGTCACGTACTCTGACTTAATCTGCTGACTGACCAGGGAGAACAACAGGATGGGGAAAGAGAGCGGTCTAAATGGTATGGGCTAGCCTCATGTCACTGAAATTACCCGTGAGCCCCCGAATCAATTAGTGCCTCTAAATGGGCTCTCTGGTTTCCGGCCCCTGAGAGCGTCGCTGGCAGGTAGAAAATTAAAAACGGTTAGGACTTCCTCATGCTTATCAAGCACCCCCCCCTTGACCCTCAACTATTTTGTGCACCCTCTCCAAGCCCACAGGCTCTAAAAAGCCACACCCTGGGATGGAATAATATTCATAAGAGCCCTTAGGCAGGGCTTCTGAGGGGGTCAGCGAAATAGAGTTAGTGAGAGTGCCTATAAGACACGCTCGGGAAGACCCTCCCATTTGGAGATAGTGTGGGATTATTAATGAAAACAAAAGACTAACAGAACTCTGAAAAATAAAAATAAACTTTCAGATCCCCCCAGCGTTCGCTCTTACCGAGGATTTATGTATGGTTTTACACTTTGTACTTATACAACGCACGTTTGACGGGTGTCATGCCGCTCTCCCGCTTTACTCACAGGCATCTAAGGAAGGCTGATATGGCGTTATATTCCTGCCACAATTCCGAGCGCGTAGTTTGACATTTTGAGAGCAGACAAAGCACTCTATGCGCGTGCAATGTCTTCACTGCGCGCTCAACAGCTCGATTCTGCGCGTGTAGTTCCTCCCCTGCTCGCTCAACATGTTCTCCGCGCACGCGCGACTTCTCGATTCTGTGCGCGCTCAACTCTGTCTGCACGCGCGTGCAACGTTTGTTTTCTGTGCGCGCTCGACTCTGCCTGTACGCTCGCTCAACTTTGTCCAGTGTTACAAAACTGCCACAAAATCAGCCAATTACAGACTTCCACACACTACTTCTGATTGGCTGTTTCTCCTCCAATCAAGTGGCACTACTATCGACCGCTTAACAGAAGCATTGTAAATAAAGGTTTATAAGTGAAGCGGCCGAGTTGTCTGATTTGAATTTCAGTCGATGTAGTCTAACAATGAGCTATATGGATAATTAGATAAGTGAATAAAAACACACAATAGACAAACGAAACTGGTATATACTAATACTTCATTAAATAAAAATAAATACTATTATATTTGTTTATAATATTTATAAATAAATGCAAATTTATTTACATTGCTTCCCTTATATACTGTAATTTATTTTCATTTGTATATAATTATATATAATATAATTTTAATTTCTTATTATTTTCTTTTGATTTTGTAAAGCTGCTTTGAGACAATGACCATTTTAAAAGCACATATTGCCAGCTGATAGGGAAGGAACAGCCAATCAGAAGTAGTGTGTGGAAGTCTGTGATTGGCTGGTTTTGTGGCAGTTTTGTAACACTGGACAATGTTGAGCGAGCGTACAGGCAGAGTCGAGCGCGCACAGAAAACAAACGTTGCACGCGCGTGCAGACAGAGTCGAGCGCGCAGAGAATCGAGAAGTCGCGCGTGCGCGGAGAACATGTTGAGCGAGCAGGGGAGGAACTGCACGCGCAGAATCGAGCTGTTGAGCGCGCAGTGAAGACATTGCACGCGCATAGAGTGCTTTGTCTGCTCTCAAAATGCCAAACCACGCGCTCAGAATTGTGGCAGGAATATAACGCCATAGGGCTGAGGCTGGGTCTTTTCTCTTGTCTGCTCCTGTTTAAGGCACACTTGTCTTTGGCCCTCATACCTTTACCCATGCCACATAATGATTGCATGAACTGTGCAGGTATCAGGACCCTTCATTTTTTGATTGCCATTACGGCAGCGTCACCTAGCAACCACGCATCTAGGTAACTGCGGCTGTGCCTGTTCATAACGGTGAAGAATGTTTACCCGCGGGTCTCACAAGGGGCGTTAAACTGTAGCTCACAGGCTACCTTTTAGTTCATTATCCACATCTGTTGTTTCATGCTCATGTTTGAAAAGCGTTAGCTTGATGAATATCCCTCCGATGCTTCTTTCTGGTGTACAGTCTACATGTTTTAATTAGTTATATCCTATCAGATGCTGTTTTTATAAAAAAAAAAGAGTCCTCTCTATAAAGAAAAAAAGAAAGAAAGAAAGAAAAGAAATGACCAGTGGTCTTATTGGAAGGATCAAAGAAACAAATTAAAAATCATTCTAATTATCTTTATTATGTTATGTACATTATGGTTGCTATAGCAACAGCTCATTCACGGAGAAGAGCGAAGGCTCCACATAAACAAATTGTTTATATAAAAAATAGTTTGATGTAAAAATGAATCTGATTTGATGGAGTAAAAGGACGACGTTTAACTCGACCAGTCCACTGTTTCTTAATGATTGTTTATTAAGTACTGAAAGGTTTCTCAGCGTAATGTTCTACATCAACACCTCCATTTTATCCTGCGATGTTTATTGTGTTGTTTAAGACCCCTTATTTGACTAATGTAAGAGGATATGAATAAACATGAGCAATTTGTGCCTGGAATTAGTGTGTAATTAAAGCTCCGAGCTCTCACTACATAATTAATTCATTCCTCCTTGGCTGGAATTAGTTCCCTGCAGTTCAGCCTGGAATTTATTTAACGTCTGTCGTTTCCTGTGTTTTCGGCAGAGACTCGGTCATCGTGTGCTTTATAAACTCCTCTACCAGTATGTTTGCTGGGTTCGTCATTTTCTCCATCGTGGGTTTCATGGCTCACGTGACTAAGAGGCCGATAGCCGACGTAGCCGCTTCAGGTAACTCTCGCTCTTCTGTAGAGAGTCCTTCCTCTCGCGCGTCTCACTGACACACCGTATTTTATGACTTTGGTTTCCTCTTCAGGTCCAGGCTTGGCGTTTTTAGCGTACCCCGAAGCCGTGACGCAGTTACCCATCTCTCCACTGTGGGCCATCCTCTTCTTCTCCATGCTGCTCATGCTGGGAATCGACAGCCAGGTTTCCTGATTTTCATCAAAGTCATTTAAGTACAAAGTACTGACACAAGAGAAACGTCCCTGGTATTTAGAGTCGGGTTTTGCAGCTGATTAAAATGATATAACTTAAATGTTTATGCTATTTTAAATAGTTTTAAATGGCGTTTCACCACAAACACTCACAGGGCTAATACAAGGTAAAGAAGCTTTACTAAGTTTATTCCTAAATCTATCATCAGTTAAATTCAATTAAATGATCAGTTAAATTAAACTACATGTAAATGTTAAACGTTTTTAATCATATCATTAAACACAGTTGTAAAATAATCAAACGTAAAAATTCCCCACCTCCGCGGCTGTGATGTGGCCGTATATACATTTATCAGTTCTGTTAACTTCAGGGTTCTGGGGTCGAATCCCAAATAGCGTTAAATGGAGAGCTAGTGCACTATGTAGGGTGTTCTTACTGAAAGTGCTTCTGTGACTGGGTGTGAATGTGGGTTTCGTCAGGCAGCTGCTCTCTCCTCAGTACTGCGGACCGTACAGACCTACTCTCACCCACAGTTAGTGTCAAGACCCACGACTACAGCTCAGGAATCTCTGTAATGTGGAGTTTTGTCGGTTCTGCAGTTCTGTACAGTCGAAGGCTTTATCACCGCTCTGGTGGACGAGTTTCCAGCAGTCCTGAGGAAGAGGCGCGAGATCTTCATCGCGTGTGTGTGCGTCGTGTCGTATATAATCGGCCTCTCAAATATCACACAGGTGAAGGCTTTACTTGTCTTTATGTGACGTTATGAAAGAATCTAAATAAATGACATTTGGTAGATTTTATATACAGAACATTTATACATTACATCCTGTGTACACTAAGATTAATATACAACTATTAATTGTAGTGTAATAAATGACCTTTTTATTATAATATTAAATGTATTTATGATTTGTAAAATAAATTATGTACAGCAAAAATTAAGGATTATTTTTTTACTTTATAACTAACGCACTGTATTTGCTCACTGAGTTTTATTTCTCCCTGTCGCGTTAGGGCGGCCTTTACGTCTTCAAACTCTTCGATTATTACTCCGCCAGTGGCATGTCTCTCCTCTTCCTGGTTTTCTTCGAGTGTATCTCCATCTCATGGTTTTACGGTGAGACAACATTATTATTTTCAGGACCGAGGAGTTCACACTGCTCGCGGTTTCTCAGTCACATGACCAGTTGATCCTGGTCTCCTTGATACCTGATCAACTCAACTCAAGTGTCTTATTTCAGGATTAAAAGCAGTAGAATGTCTTAAATCTACTTAAAACATTATTACTGTCTGACGTCTGTGTAGGTGTGAATAAGTTCTACAGTAACATAGAGGAGATGATCGGATATAAACCCTGCCTATGGTGGAAACTCTGCTGGGTGTTTTTCACTCCTCTGGTCGTTGCAGTGAGTAAAAACCTTCTTCATTTCTTCTCCCTGTATCAGTACAAGGTTTTACCTGTTCCTCTGTAAATCTGGCAAAAACAAGAGCTTTTTGTCATTACGCTGTAGATCAGAGTTTTAAACAAATTAACTTTATTTAAATGTGCGAGATTACAATTTAAATAATAAACTGTTCTTATTATTTAAATATTAAACTAAAACTTTAAAGTTGATCACATAAAAGTAATTAACTAGTTATCACTTTTCCCAAATTTTACTTTTTACTATACAAGTAAGAAATGTTATAATATTAGAGTAATAATCTTTTAGCTGTAGTGGAACATTAGTTCTAATTCATTCAGTCAGGATTGCTGAGTCTCTTTACAAAACACATGCAGGTGGTTTATTCAGCCATCAACTGTTTTAGGTAATATTTGTTTTTCTTAATATAAAAGTGTAAAATGTCAAGCTGTTTAAACACCTGTACTCACAGTTTATAATCTTTCCTACATTTAATCTAGATTGTAATAATAGATGAATGATCATAAACAGCGTTTTCATAACAATCACAATTGCAAATTTATTTATTTCAAACTAAACACAATTTTTATTATCATCATGGAAAACATTTTATTGCTGTTCTGAATATTTATTAATGGATTTTCTGTAAATTAAAATCCAGACTAAAAACAGATTATAACTCTAATATTCACCCCAGACAAATGTTTACACCAGCTGGTTTATGGACTTACTGTATATTCATACTAATCAGATCAAATAATCACACCGGATGTTTTTTATTTAAATTATTACACTGCAAAAAATGACATTTATTCTTGAAAGAGGTTACAACAAACCAAATATTTATTATGTTTAGAATATTGGCAAAGATTATAAAGCTTATTTCTAGTCAAATGTTACTAAAATTGTAAGCAAAATAGAATAAAGAAATTAAAATTGTATTAACATTAAACTAGAAATAATCATTGTAAATTTTTACATTTACTCCATTAATAATTTTATATTTGGTCTGTTGCAAAGTTATTTTGAGAAAGTTTGGATAAATGTAACTATATTCATGATATCTCCAGATATAAGATATAAATCTGCAAATTAGACACTCTGGATCTATAAATTAATTAGTTTAATTAAATCGCTCCTGATTTTCCATGATGTAATAAGACGTCTCTTCTCTGTGAGATGATTAAACAAGACCTCAGATTTGTGAAAGAGAATTTTTTTTGTGTCCTGTGTTTTTGTTATTTAATAATAAAAATTAATGCTAAACATTTGATTACTCTGAGTATTCGCGCGGTTTCCGAATATTGTGACTGAACAAATACTCAGGAGGGCAAATACTAACACACGCGGCACAGTGGCTTAGCGGTTAGCGCTGTGGTTTGATGTGACGGTGCTCTACAGCTCCAGGACGTTGGAGTTCAGGCAGCGATTCAGATCAAAGTCGATGCGTAATGATTAGAGCCGTAAACAAACCCTGGCACTGAGGACGAGGATTTTCTAAGAGCTGATATCTCTGAAAGTCCTCCTCCGTTCTCCAGCGTCTGGAGTTTTGAGCCGCACAAAGACGGACTGGAGAAATAAACCGGCTTAGAGAGTAAAAATCTTCTTTGCCACATAACTCTTCTTAATCTTCTTCTCTTCTTCTGCAGGGAGTGTTTCTGTTCAGCGCCGTCCAAATGGTTCCTCTCAAAATGAATAACTACGTGTTCCCAGCGTGGGGTCAGGGCGTCGGCTGGCTCATGGCCCTCTCCTCCATGATCCTCATCCCAGGATACATGGTGTACCTGTTCCTCAGCAACAGGGCGAAATCTAAAGAGGTAACCGTGACTAATCATCTCACACCACAGCAGGAGATACGTTCTGCTTCAAACTCTCAGATTCATCCAGCAGGAACCGTCGTTCTACTGTCACAACCGGATCCCATTAATCTTCACTAAAATACATTTACCTGAAGTTATTCATCCTGAAGTTGATTATTTTCCTCTAATGGCATAAAGTCTTTTATTTCTCCCACAACACAGCAATTTGTATTTTTTATCAATTAAAGAATAGAATCCTACCTTTTGTTCCGTTACAGTAACATTCAGTGTTGTTGTCACTTACGTTCTAGCAGCTATGAACACTCGTTCCCTCACCAGGCTCTCTTTAGTCTGTCTATTGAAGTTAATAAGACATTATTGCATTATGTGGCATAAGACATGTTGCATCATGTGACTGAAAACCGCAAAAAAAAATCCCATGTTGACATTCTTAACAATTGTGTGCTTCAGGATTTTGGGTAAGAGTTTGATTAAGGACCACATATGGGTGTCATATAGGTCAGGGGTGCACATACTTATATATATAAAGGTGAAATTAATAATCAGAATAATAGTTAAATCTGTGATGTCTGTGTTTGTGACTCAGGATGGAAAGTCAGAGCGATCTCAGGAGAACAAGGCTGAACCACAGCAGCAACTGGGTGAAAATGCCATCAGTGTGTACCCGAGCAACGCACACACCCCGAACCGAGAGCAATCACCGAGCGCATAAACGCCCCGGACCAAGAGCAATCACAGAGCAGCAGCTCAGAGGACTTCCATCTTTCTACAGTAATAGAGTCATCTACCTCCAGGGGCCAATTACCATCCAATCTTATAATAATAATAATAATAATAATAATAATGTGGAACCGTTTGTTTGTTTTTGCCTGTTGCAGGTGTCAGTGTAGAGGTTAGAATGTGAATGCAAAGTGTGTAAGTGTAAAAAAAAAAAAAAACAGGAATTGTATTTTTAAAAAGCGTTCTGTACGCAAGTAAATCTGTTGATCGTGTTGAACCCGTGTGTAAAATCACAGAAGGTCCGTCCAGGCTGACGTGCGATAACGGCATTTTTAATGTGCACAATATTACTATCACTTTCATCAAGTTTCAGCAATTTTTTATACGTTTAATATTTTCTGTAGATTTTTATGCATTTTATTTATTTTTTTACTTATTTATTATTACTTTTTGTTTTTCAGCATTTAATTTAGTGTTTTTTTGCATTTTTCAGTATTCTTTTATATTTTCAGTATTTTCTGTAGTACATTCTTTAATATTTTTTTCTGCATTTTCTTTTTTTTTTATTTATGCTATATAATGCTCTTTTAATTATTTTGTATTTTTCCGCATTTTTGCATTTCTGGTATTTTTGACATTTTTTACCAAAATTTAAGATCAGTATTTATTGTGCACAATTATTTCTTATTGAATATTCTATTAATATTGAAAAAGTTTGATCAGTTTATTGTAATGTTAAAACTGAATATCAGAGCAAGGCGCCTAGCAGACTGAAAGGGGGAAAAAGCTCTAAAATGCACACAAAAAAATTAAGAAATGAAAGACCTTATTAACTGATGTGATCGATATTAAATAATAAACGTAGGGCATGAGGAGACGAGAGCCGAGCTGTTCTGTATTGACGAGCGTTATTCTCTAATATAAAGCACAAACACGAAGCCCTTGGGACTCATTCAATCATCATCTAATATTTTTGTTAGAGAGACTGTTACTATTTTATTTTTCTGCAAAATAGAAGAAAAAATGCTAAAAAATCCATGTGTGTGATCAAAGCTGTTTTTAGACACTTTTTAGGATGTTTTGTACTTTAATGTTGTGATCGAGGACCAAAAGCAAAAAGCAAAAACATATAAATCTATGCCATTCAGTGTGTAGACAACAAAGAACAGGGTAAAAAAAAGTATTAAATATACAAAAAATATAGAGAAAAAAAAAAGAGAAAACAGGGTTTTTAGCATCAGTGTCCGTCTCTCGATCAGTTGCTGTCGCCTCAGTCCTGTTTGCGCTCACGTGCTTCTGAGATGAAGAGAAAATCTTGAGATCTCCTGAGGAAGGATGAAATGAGCTTTAAATCAGATTCAGTAAAAATGAACTAAACTCGTGATGCCTGAAACTTATTTGTAAAAAAAACTCGTGACAAATTTATAACATCTACAAAAACCTGGATTTAATTAAAACTCAATTCTGGCCAATCAGAACACATTCTGATGTAATAAATAAATAAATAAATAAATAAATAAATAAATGATCGATGTATTGGTCTTAGCCAGTCATATGTGATTTCTTTACACAGGATAATTAATATTTATACGTTTTGCTCAGCTCTGGCATAAGACACTATATTATTTATTCCCTGTATTCTGATTTTACAGGATAACATTTAAAAAATACAAACAGCCAAATAAAAATCTATTTGAAATTAAATACAAATTTTGAACGATATTTGGAACCAAACAGTCTTAGGTCCATTGGTTGTTAAATTGTCCCACTGTATGTAAACATTCACAATCAAAATCACATAAAAAAATTAAAATATTAAAGAAAAATTATATATTAACTGAATTTCAACTTGAAATGTCAAAATTATCTTTTATGATGTCATCATAGATGCACAGTTAAGAGTTTTTCCTAGTTACGATCTTTTCATTTTTTTTGTCCTTCTTTTACCACGTTTTTCAATGTAGTTTTTATATTATAAAAAGCATAATAATAACAGTATAATTAATCTTTTTTTTATTTCATTAGCTAAAATGTGTTCTGATTCGCTTGAATTTTTTTAATTAAATTGGAATTTTTAAATCCTTAAAAAAAATATATATATATATAAAGAATTTACAATTACCCTAAAGAAACCAAATTTACCTAAATTCAATTTTTGGCTACTTATATTTAAAAAACAAAAAAAAATCTATTAATTGATTATTTAATTAATTCTCATTAAATTCTCTGTAAGCATTTGTAATAATATAAAACATAAAATGTTATGCATTATAAATGGAGGTGAATCTGATGTGAAGATGTAGTTTATTTATGTGCCAAACTCTTAGACCATATCTGTGAAACAAATAAACAAAAAAGTTTTAGCACCTAAGTGAAAGTTTACAATGATGAACGTTGGTGAATTTTCTGGAAAAAAGCACAAATGTTCTAGATTTCTGAGTTTTAGATTGAGAAAGTGAGTTTTGCTAAAGTTTGTTTGTTAAGAAAGCATGAAGGTATTATTTCCCTGTGCGAAGCGGCAGAGTTTATAATATTTAGTTATGGCGGAGTTAAGCAGATTTAGGCAGAAGTAGGCGGGGTTAGATGGACTTAGGCAGAAATGGGTGGAGTTAAGCAAAGTTAGGCAGAAATGGGCGGGGATATGATGGTGTTAGTTTGCGTTTTGCGGCAGCTACATGAGAAAGATGAGTTTTAATCAGAAACTGTTTACTCTTCAGACAGAAGCACCTATGAAATGTGAAGCGGCTACGTCCTGTGAGATTTGTATTAAACCTCCTGTTTCTCTCTCTGGAGCTTTATCGTAAAACGGTGTCGTGTTAAACATGTACCTGTGGACGTCTGTATACTCTGGAAGTTTATGTCTAAATGTTGGAACATAAAAAAAAAAAAAAAGCTGTTTTTTTTCTGCAATAATATTTTGGTTTTTGAAACCGAAGCACATATCTTACTAGGAGTGACAATGATTATAAAAATAAATATATATATTAAAAAATAAAAATGATTATAACAAATAGAATTTATGTCTAGTAATAAAATAACCTTGTTTTGTATATTTTTAACTGTTACACTGCCTACAACGTGTTACACACACAGGATCTGTATTTTATGGTGTCATATAATAAAGCACGATTGTCATGTTATAAATAAAATGTACAAATAAAAAGTATTGGAAATAATATTTGGAATCACAATGTGTTTGATTTGGAATTTAAAACATTTAGTTTCATATGCTTTTTTTCAGCTATTCTTTTCATTGGCTGAGCCATATTGGGGGTGTGGTCTAAACAAGATGGCAGCATGACAGGAGGCGGAGTCGGTTTTTGCAGGGAAAAGAACTATAGGTAGTTTATAGGAGACTGGAAATAAATGAGCAGAGAGAAAGAAGGGAAAGAATAAAACTGGTTTGGATTCTAATCTGCTGTGAATCAGCAGCTCCGTGAGCGAACAGTGAGAAGGTTTCAGCGCTCAGCTTGGAGACGTTCTGATTAAGAGCGGTGAGATTAAACCCTGTGTGTTCCCTGTTCCCCTTTTTTCAAGCTTGGTGAAGAATTTACCATAATGTAACTTAAAATTTTGTTGTTTTATTTTTTGTAAATCATGGTTTTGCGGAGAATTCTCGTTTGGAATTCTTTTTGGGACTTTGAATAAAGCAAAGGTGTAGATTTGCTCTGGACATTGGTGAGGACCTAGGACTCCACCGCCCCATTCCCTGCCCCACCCAACAACGCCCCCACCCCAAATCCGTCCACGGAATGCATGTTTTTTTAATATGCTGCAAAATCACTTTACATTAATACTAGCAATGATTCGATTGATATTAATCCACTCGAAATGCAATTTATTAAGTTAAATTAAGGAATAGTGTAATTTTAAAAGAATGTTTAATAACTGACAAAAAATAGTTGAATAAAGACTATTCTTTATTAAGCCATAGTGCAAATGAAACATCTCAAACATCAGTATATATAAAAGTAGATCACATCAAAACATGAACTACTGATAGGTTCCACACAACAGCTCAATGCCTATTGCTCCTATATGAAGGAGCCAAAAACATGCTTTCGCCTCTCGTTAACAGAAATAAACCGCTGGCATATTGGTTTGACATCAATATTGTCCAGACTGTTCTGGTGGACATGGCATACAGCAGCATTGTTCAATCAAGCATTGTTGATCTGAGCCAGGTTTTGAGTCTCCTGAGAGTACTGAAACTCCTTTCAGCTTCAGCTGATGACCCCGGGGTAACTAAAAGCAGCCTGACAAGGGTTTCAATGTGATCAAATAGACCCCTCGCCTCCACTGGCATTCCTCTCATGATAGTAGCCACTTCTGTACTAGATTTGAAACTGTATTTGGACTTGAACATGGCTAGCTGAACCTTTAGAGTCTCCCTGTTAAGTTCTGGATACTGATCAACATCCACCTCTCCTGTCAGAAGAATGTCTTCCAGCCTTTTCTGAGTCTTAGTGTGCAAATCTCGAATCAAATCATTAATGTTTGTGAAAGTCAGTGAATGCATTTTAAAAAATATTTGTGCGAAGTGGATGAGAAAAATATGAGCTGCTATACACTGACGGTTTTATTATAGTTACTAAATTTTCCAGTCTATTCTCTATAAATAAGGACCAGAAACACAAATGACCAGATTGACTGCAATGTGTGTGAAATGCCTTTTTACAACTTTCAAATTTTTTTTTTACATTCTGGCTAATTATTTTCCTCGGACACACTGTAACGCTCTGATTAACAAAACTATTAAACGAGTTTACACTACGAGAGAACTTTATCTTCCATGTTGGCGTTATATTAAAACCAAAGACATGTTTATATATATATATATACAGTATATACACAACCATGAGTGAGTGAAGTGAGTCCAAAGTCTGGTTTATTACGTGTGTGTGTGTGTGTGTGTGTGTGTGTGGAGATGCGGGAGAAATGCTCGGCCTCACCGGTCCGTAAACGGCGTCCAGGAGGTTGAGACCAGAGGAGGTGATGTCCTGTGAAGGAGTCTGCTGGAGATAATCTAAAGAGATATACGGGTGAATCAGACGGTATTTGGTGCTTAGCGGCACAGAGATGAGTTGCTGTCATTGTGAAGTGAAATTAAAACTGCTACAGGACACTGATGATGCTGTTTTCGTTTGTAAATACAGATGAATAAAGACTTTACTAAAGTTTCAGACAGGGTTTGAAATGAGTGAGGACTGATGTGAGCAGAGATGTGTGCTGCTTCAGAGGACAGACACGTCCACATTAGTCAGAGAAAAGTCACTTTCTTTAAGTTATGAATGTGTCCCGTCATAACATGCACATTTGATTTCATGAAAAAATCTGACTTGAGCAATTTGGCTTAAAATGTAAATGTAACTTATAGTCTATTTTTGATCTGATCAGAGAGGGTTCAGACTGAGGGCGAGGTGTTCCTGGGTTTGGAGAGCATCGTGAGGACGTATCAGTTATGTTACTTTTTACGATGATGTAGATCACATGAGTGTTCATGTTTAGAAAAAAGTATTTAATAAAATAATGTGTGTTTCTAGCAGACTCAAGTATATAACTCATTTATATTTACTTCACTGTATGTTTAAATGTTTAAATAGTTTCGCGCTACACAGAATAAAAACATCACAGTATTAGTGGCTCGAGGCTCATCCTGCTCCGACATGCGGCATCTCCTTGTGAAGATGATGAAGATGATGATGATGAGATGTCTGAAAGGGGCGGAGTCTCATAACCAACTGTTATGAATGATGTCTGGCACTCCTAAAGCTGAAAGTTGTGTGTCGTCCTAAACCAAGTTTTACACACACACACTGTGAATGAGACGTTACTATGGGAACCATAACGCACCAGAGCGAGCACATCACTATAAACCTGCTCTACAATCAGAGCTGCTGTTGGAGAGAATTAATCAACAGCTCCAGACCAACTAGGAGACAGAATGGAGTCGTCACACACACACATGCAGGAGGGGGTTTGAATGAAGCGGAGAATCGGAAAGTGTGTTACATAAACACGTAGCTGAGAGTAAACAGTGAGAGTGTGTAGGTACAGAAAGGGTAGCACGAGTCTGGAAATGCAGGTACCTCAAAATAGGTTTCTGGAACACATACACACACACACACACACACACACACACACATACCAAATTTGTATTTCAGACACACCATGCTGTTGCCTCTAGTAACCAGGAGGAGAGAAACGGTCGAGGACGACAAGAACAAAAATGTCTACATAAAAACATCATACCTCTGTCTCTGTGTGTGTGTGTGTGTGTGTGTGTGTGTTTTGTACATGACTACAGTCTAAATATTACAAACTGAAAAAAATCTGAGTCTGAAGATGTGATTATGTTGGTGTTTATTGTTTATTACCATATTGGTGTGTAAGGTTGATAAATCACACAATAGTGAGGACATTTCCTTGTGTATGTGTGTGCACACACACACACACACACACACATAGTCTACTGAGTATAGCCTAACACAGTCTCTCTTCATTTTCAGTTGCACTAGACATGCACTACGTGTTTACACTCTGAGCTCCTCATTACAACAAAGACAAACACTTCACAAAACACACACACACACACACACACACACACACTGATACACAACACTGAGCACATGTGTGGTGTTATTTATTCCTTTTTGCTATGCTCTCGACTGAGGGTCTAACACAACGTGTGACACACACACACACACACACACAGCCTACTATATATTTCTATAAATAAATAAATGTATTTCGGTCAGAACTCGCTCTCTATATCATTTTATACATTAGAGGACCAGAACCCAGCCTCAGTATTGTTTTCTGTCTGTATGTCTGTCCACAGAATGATGCAAAACTGGCTGGACAGAATTTTATAAACCAGTCCTGAAGATAAATCTGTGACATAAATGAAATTGTTGATTAGAGGGGACGTTATGGCATTAAAAAAAAAAAAATCCCCCAATAATAAGCCTTTAGGATGGCTGTCACCGGTCACCTCCTCCCTATAACAATATCGTGATTCTGTATTATGATATTTTATATATTTCTCAAGTTAATATTCTTTCACATTCAGATTTTGCTTTAATTATAAAAATCTTCACTTCTAACAAAATTAGCTCGTACCGCACAGGACGCTGTGCTGTGAATAGCATGTGTGAAGAGTTTAGTGCTCCACCTGTAGGATTATAAAGGAACTGCAACATTTTACCATCTCAAATGCAAACATTGGAAAATATATATATATTTTTTTTACGTCTAATAAACATGTTCCCTTATTCTTTTATATGGAGCCCTTAGTCTTTGTCCCCCCGGTCGGTAGGTGTAGCCTTGATGACAGGTGGGAATTGGCCATGACTAGATCAGGACAAAATACAAAAAAATTATTTACATTTAGTCATTTGGCGGACTCTCTTATCCAAAGCGACTTACCAAAGTGCTTTAAAGTTCCTGTCATTGGATCTTTACACTGGGTTACTATGTTACTTACTATACGTAACATCAGGGAGGAGATTAACCCAAATATTGAAGAAACAGGTGGGTCTTTAGTCATCATTTAAAGATTCCCAGTGACTCTGTATGGGCATCTAGAGGGAGTTCATTCCACCACCTTGGTGTCAGAACATAAAACAGTCTAGATGAGAAGTGGGATGGTGTGGGAGAACTTGGGAATGTTGATGATAAGACTTGCAGCTGCATTCTGGATCATCTGCAGAAGATGAATGATGGACAGAGGAAGACCTTCCAGGAGTGAGTTGCAGCAGTCTTGATATAACAAGGGACTGAACAAGCTCCTCAGTAGTCTGTTTAAAAACAAATGGGCGGATTCTCGTGATGTTGTAAAGAAGAAATCGCGAGTAAGGTTATCGATGTAACAAAATGGTATGAAAAAGTGTGTGTGGATCTGACCTTACCAAGAGGGAGAATAGAAGAGGACCAAGTACAGAGCCATCTGGAACACCAGTAGAGAGTTCTGTGTGGAGCAGATGTGGATCCCCTCCATGTCACCTGATATGACCTACCTTATAATTTAATTAAATTTTATTTGTATAGCGCTTTTAACCGTGGTCATTGTTGCAAAGCAGCTTTACACAATCAAAAGAAAATTTTGGAAGTTTGCATGAGATGTGAGTGTGTGTGAATCAGAATGATCAGATCGTCCCTGATGAATAAACCGAGGGTGACGGTGCTGAGGGAAAAACTCCCTGAGATGAGTCCATGGGAAGAAAGGAACCTTGAGAGGAACCAGACTCAACAGGGAACCCATCCTCATCTGGGTGATAACGGATAGCAGGGATTGATCTGCACTCATACTGTGTGTTAGGAGGTTAGAAGTTCAGTATAACAGGAGATGTGGAGAAGTTCATATGGAGTCCAGTTGGTTATTGGAGGCTCAGGTAGACTGTAGGAAACTCCAGTCCTAAACTATCGAGCGACTGCAGTCACGAGTCCTCAGAGAACAGCTGTCTGTATCAGGTGAGGACAGGACCGTCTTCATGGTAAAGTGGAACCGTCCCCAGACACCACACGCATCCCAGACAGACCACACGGGGCGTCCATGTGACCAGATCTCCAACCAGAAGAGGGACACCAGGACGAGTCGGACAGGTCCAGAGGGGGTCTGGATCACTGGCAGAGAGAGAGACGGGGGAAAGAAAGAGGGAAAGGAGAGGAGTATGGAGAGGAGTATGAGGGGCAACAGTTAGGTCTGGTCACATAATTTTATGAAAGTGTAGGTTTTTATTTAGTGTACACCAGTTATTAATCTGTACAGGTTTAAATACAGGTTGGGCTTCTGCATGTACACAGCTGGTGTATTTACATTTACATTAACACTCGACTGATTTAACTGTTGCTTTATATAAACAGTTTATTCACCTTGTGGTTAGAAGGTAAGTCGTGTGTAAACACATGAGATGCTGCGTACGCACCGTGATGAACACACACTTTTGAGCTGCAAAGGTTGAAGAGTGTATCGTGTTTAAAATGTAAGACTTTAATGTGTTCAGTGTGAATCAATCATTGTTCCTGAGTACGACGGTGAATCACCTGAACCTTGGCTAATCCTGGTTACTCTCTCTCTCACACACACACACACACACACACACACACCTACCTCCTCTCTCCTCTGTAATTACTCGTCAGATCATAATAACCTAATTATCCAGCCATGCTAATGAGTCGTTCATGTTAAACACAGGACATTTTAACAGTAATATAATTATTTTGTTTTAAAGTCGTTATCTAATTCAGCATTATTACGATTGTCGTGTTAATGAAGAACGCTGCTTAAATAAATCCACTCACATTCAAAACGTTGATAGGGAAAGTGTGATCATTTCCTTAACGAGCGTTATGTCATCCAGTCCTCGACTGAAGTTAATAAGTAACTCATCTGAAGTCATGTGACCATGAGACAGAGGACAGGAGGTGAACATCAGCCTGGTGGAGACGGAGGGACGGCTGTACTGAGACAGTGTGGACGATGTTACCGGAGAACGGTTTAAACCTTGAAGCTTTTGTAATGAAGAGGAAGTCGAGACGGCAGAAGGACAGGATTCCCTCGTACCCAGACATCACTCTGCTCCTGAGAAACACAGGCTGGGTGAAGATGAGCTCGCTGGTATTTAATGGCTGTAGAACTTGTAGTACCACTGGAGCAGACATCCCACTTTTCACCCTGTGACGAGCGTAGAAAAGGATGGAGAAATGCAACTTTACTGTTAGTGCGTCGTGTATTTTAAAGTCCTTCCTGTCCCCCTGCACACACCTCCTGACCTGCAGGCCACATCACAGTGACGTCGCGTGAAAACGACCTGCTGCTGCATCACTTTACATCATCAAGGGTCCAGAAGTGTGTATGTGAGGAATGTTCCTGGTGTTCAGAGTCGGGTTCTGCAGCGGTGGGTTCACCGGTGTGTCGGGTCACATCCCCGAGGTTGCCAGATCTTTGTAGAGTAGAAGCGTCTAACGTGGAGCCTTTTCATAACAGCATTTAATCTCAAACATTATCTTTAAATATCACAAGAATTTAACAAAAGTCTCATAAAAATATTACATTCGTTCATTGAACATAACAGCACTCGAGCAAGTACTGAGGCTGAGTTTACTTGTTTGTTTGACGGTATTGTGTGTGTGTGTGTGTGTGTGTGTGTGTTTGTTTTTAGGATTTTTTTAATGAGAGCTCCAAGTAATCTTTAAATAAAATGATAGTGAGTTAGAATAAGCCTGCATCCTCAGGAGGGGTGTGTGTGTGTGTGTGTGTGTGTGTGTGAGTGTGAGTGTGTGTGAGTGTGTGTATGAGCTTTGAACTCTCCCTTTTTTTAGAACAAAGCAAACACACCACACAGCATCCATGGCCATGACACACACACACACACACACACACACACATGTGCACAGTTGAGTAAATGACTTCTGATTGGTCAGAGTGTTTTGAGAGAATAATTAGTTAATTAATTAATTTGTTAATTAGTTTATGCTTTTCAGTCATTATTTATTAAATAAAAAAATAATAAAACATAAGTTCCATCAGTGTCCCAGTGGGAGTCGGTTGCCAGGAGGTTCGGAGGAGAAACGCAGAGCCGCAGGTGAACCTCAGACACGACTGGGTTTTGGAAGATGTTCTGCT
The DNA here is from genome assembly GCF_024256425.1 of Clarias gariepinus. NCBI lineage: Eukaryota > Metazoa > Chordata > Actinopteri > Siluriformes > Clariidae > Clarias > Clarias gariepinus. The sequence goes on from NC_071121.1 coordinate 655,098, forward strand.
CAGGTCATGTTTAGAGATAAAGATCTGTTTAGCTCCTAAATTTTAATCTTTTTATTAAAGTAAAAGGATTATAAGTACTTAAATCATCATGTGTATCACTGTGTGTGTGTGTGTGTGTGTGTGTGTGTGTGTGTGCGTCTGAGAAAGAGAGAGGAGTGTGTGTGTGTGTGTGTGTGTGTGTGTTCATTATCAGCTCGTCCTCCGTGACCTTCAGTCTGCACCAGTGTCTCATGGCGTGTCGAGGCTCATCACGTTTGCACGTCACACCGGCGACGTCACTGAGGGGGCGGAGTTACAGCTGATTTACTGTTTAATCATCTTCATCATCATCATCATCTTCAAGGATGCAGCACAAACTCCACCTGCTCACACACAGTTAAACACTTAATACGACTCACTGTATGAGCACGTGTTTATAACTACAGCGTCTTCCAAAAGTATTCACACCCCTTAACTTTTCCACATTTTGTCACATTACAAACACAAACGTAAATGTGTTTTATTGGGATTTTATGTGACAGACAAGTGGCACAGAATTGAAGTGAAGTGGAAGGAAAAAGATAGAACGAACCAGTCAGAGACCTAAACCCAACTGAGACTCGAGAAAACGACGAGACTTGAAAACTGCTGTTCACAGACGCTCTCCATGAAATGTGCTTCAACAGAGAACAACGTGAATACAAACACACGCCACACTTTCAGATTTGTATTTGAAGAAAAGAATTGTTAAACCATTTAACACGTGAATATGGTTTAATCTAAAGGTTTACTTGGGTGTAAATACTTTAGCACATCCCTGTATCTGTGACTTAGCTACTCTACCCTTATAGAGAGATATCTAGCTCTAACACTGAACAGGTTCCTGCTGCACTTTAAATCCTCATCTGTGTGTGTGTGTGTGTGTGTGTGTGTGTGTGTGTGTGTGTGTGTGTACACACACGGGTACAAACCATCAGTTGTTGTGAGGTCAGGTTTCAGATCAGTGTGTGTGTCAGAGCCTGTCTTTCTCCATCCCAGCCTGCTCTAGTGTGAGAACCAGAACCAGAACTAAACTTATCTAATGAATTCAGGTGGATTTATTTGGCTGCTGAATTCTGCATTCTGATTGGTCCAGTGGTTAATGAGGGTCCGTGCCGTCTCCTTTGGGTTCCCCGGGTTTCCTCTCAGGAACGCGTGACCAAACAGCTCTGCAGTCGGTTCTTTGGATGATGTCAGCTTGATAACCACGTTGTCGTCCTGGGGTGTAGACAGGATGGTACAGTACGCTGCTATGATACGATGGCAGCACAAGACTGAACACACACTCACAGGGAGCACCGACCTTCATAAGTCAGCGTGCCAAAAGACATGTTCCTGTGTATTACTGGCGATGCTGCAACCAGTCGTTCAAGGTGTGTTGAGCAGCGCACACGCTTTAAGAGCGGAAGATCTACACTGGAAGACAAGGAGAGATCAGGAAGACCTTCATGGGTACGTGTGTGTGTGTGTGTGTGTGTGTGTGTGTGTGTGTGTGTGTGTGTGAAATATCATGGAATATACATGAAGTACCTATTTGCATCAGCAACCATGCATACAATTATGATGATCATGATCTTATATGTGTGTGTGTATGTGTGTGTGTGTGTGTGTGTGTGTGTGTGCTGGCAGTGTACAGGTGTTTAAGTCTGAGCTGCTGAGAGATGTCCGTAAAGCTTTGTGAGCCTGACGCTCTACAGTCCGTGGACACTGTGGGACAGCGGGACACTCGCTCACTCGAGGGAGAACGTTAGAGGAACACAACATCTGTTTATATACTGTTTATATCTACAACATCGCCATGGCAACAGTTAAAACATTCATAAATGGCACAAGTTAAAGCCTGCAGTCTCATCACAATAGTTTTCATGTGTCTGATTTCTGTTTAATGAATATCTGAAGACAGCGAACTGTGGAGACAGACTGAGGGACAGACTGAGGGACAGACTGAGGGACAGACTGAGGGACAGACAGAGGGACAGACAGACAGAGACATAGAGAGAAGTACAGACAGAAAGAAACGAAAAGTAAAGATCACAGAGAGACAAAAAGAAAAAGGGAATGTGAGAAACAGAGCAAGAGAGAGACACGAAGAGAGAGGGACAGAGAGGAGAAGAAGACAGAAGTGAGCAAGACAGAAAAACAGATTCCAAAAGCATTTCTTTATGTTCAGTTGTTTGTTGTATTTAAACGCGTCGAGACTTTCTCTTAAAAACACCAAACTGCAAAAATTAGTTCTTTGCAAGTGACAGTATCTTCACTCTGGTTAAATCATCTATATACAAATATTAGATTATTATTAAGATTATTTACAATCAAATGCACTTAAAAGTAAAAAAGTAAAAAAGTCTGTATAGTAAACCAAATAATGGAAATTCTAAGTTACAAGACGTCTAACCGTTTTATTCTCAGATCAGTTTTTTAGGAATTTATTAATTTTCATGAAAAAAGCAAGAACCTCTAGGAATAGAACAAGACTCTTCACTTTCAACTAGAAATAAACTTAATAATCTTATATTTGGTTTGTTATAATAAAATGACAGAAATTATAGGTGAGATTTAGGGGAACATTATTTTGCAGTGTGTAAGAGCTCCAAATCAAACAGTATAACAGAAACAGATCGCTTACACACACAAAAAAAACATTTAACATCACATTAACTTTATATACAGTATAAATATTAAATCAAAGTTTTCCAGTATAACTTCTGACATGTGCGTATGAAAGCTTAGAAAGCCTGAATAGACTTAGACTGAATGACGTCACTGCACACCGAGGCGCTGCGAGCGGCCCCGGGCCACCAGGGGGCCCCTGAGGGCCAACAATCTGCACCGCCGCCGTGTCCCCGTTCCAGCCAGGAGCTAAAGTTCACTTTGTTAACCTTTATATTACAGCGAAACTATGACTCTATCGCGTTCCTCCTCCCCTCCACACAGTCAGTGTCACTTTGTTTCACCAGAAGGGTGCCAAAATAAAAGGCACACTCTTAAAATCTAAGCCTTAAAGAAACAATGAGCTTTAATGAACCTTTAAGGCAGAAACTTCTGACATGTATAGACGGAGAGCAGTGATGAGGAGAAGGTCACATGACCTCAGGGACCCGCAGTTTATTTGTAGTTTAGCGTCTTATAGCTGCGTCAGTGTCCGGAGGAATTAAACCAGCCGCTGAGAGACGTGTCCCTGACGTGAGGGACAGAACGATAGAGCTCCAGAAGTACCGAAGTTGTCCGAGGAAGACAGAGAGAGACGCAGCGTGTCCTTTGTGTCTGAACCACGAGGACGATTATGTAAAGTCTGTAATCCACATGTCTGGATGTGTGACTGCGAGGACGACTCAGGATGTGAAACACGGCCGCTCGCATCAGCATCACGTCACGTCGCTTATTAACACGCTGTTCAGCCGAGCGGCGCTGATGTCTGATAACAAGCAGACGTACGGGGGACAGGGGACAGATCAGACATCCTCACGATGATGATGATGATGATGATAGTAATTCTGTGTCCTGGTTTTGTTGTTTATAGGTTCGGGTTGATTTATTTTTAATCAGATGCACTGAGGGATGCAGATTAAATTCACAGCAGTACAATGAGTGTAAAAACATGCAGTGATGTTGAGATGTGGAGCTGAAATCTCCATCCTGCTCGATTCTGATGGAAATGTGAAATGTGCACAGTATCTGGGTCAGAAGGGAAGCGTGCACACTGGAGTGCTTCCTCAAGGAAACGACACACACAAAAGACTCACACAAAAGACTTTAGGAGAATAGACGCTTTGAGTGGAAAAAGGAAAAACAGCTCCAGCTTTCTTTTATACTTTTATATAAGCTGGAGGTCTTAAAGGAGAACGGCTCGGATTTTCATCACACAAGTGAACCTGAATAAACGCAGAAGGTAAACTCCAAGCAGAAAAGCGTTCATCTTAATTATATTAAATCCTAATGTAATGACTGATAAATAATAAATACCCCCACTTTGGGCCACATGCGGTCCTGATGTTCTGGTTCTGACTTGTGAAACTGAGATTCCTGAATGAGTCGCTGTAAATAAAGTCACGTCGTGTCTTATAAATAAATAAAGTGAAAGTAAACACTAACAGAAGCGCATCCTCCACATCACATGTCCATAATTCTATTTGAATCAATAAGTTAAACGAATAAATAAATAGATAAATAAACAATTTAAAGTATTGGACCGTGCACCAGAGTGCTGTTAAATGCCTGAACCTGATTGGTCAGGAGCGACTCCGGCTGTAACACGAACAGGTTTATATTTACGCACTCGTTTATCATTTCCATAGCAACAGCTCACTGACAGGGGCGTGTACACAGACTCTGATAATAAACCCTTTTTTTTTTGTATATAATAGTAAAATGTAAATATAAATTTATGTTTGGGTTAGGGGTAGCTCAGTGGTTAAGGCATTGGACTACGGTTCGGAAGATCCCAGGTTCAAACCCCACAACCACCAAGTTGCCACTGTTGGGCCCTTGAGCGCGGCCCTTAACCCTCAACTGCTTAGATGTATAATGAGATAAAAATGTAAGTCGCTCTGGATAAGAGCGTCTGCCAAATGCCTAAATGTAAATGTAAATGTAAGGAGTCTCCAGTTTCAGGGCTTTGTAACAGTCAGAGTCAGGTGGAAAAGTGATGAAAGTGTGGTGTGAAGTGAAGACGTTAACCTGCAGGAACCTGAGAACATGAAGACAATCAGATTTAGGAGAGAACTGAGATCTTCTGCAGGGCTTCCGAGCTTCATTATTAACTCTATTCATTTCTTCATTTACAAATAATCATGTTCTTTGTCGTACACGTCTTCCATCTTCACGTCTTCCACTGCACCGTGAGCGAGGAGACTCGGCTCTGACTCTGAGGCAGACCGACAGACTCACTCGGTGGTGTTCTGTGTTCCCTCTCTGTTCCTCTGCGGTGAAGATGACAGACTGAATGAACTTCCTGCTCACTCAGACCTCGTCCTCATCAGGTCTCATCAGGGTTCTGCACCTCATCACGGCTCTCTGAGGACCTTTCTTACCTTTCACCCTCACGTGTTTCAGCTCTGCTCAGTGTTACACACTGCAGCGGTGACGTCGTGAGGCTGCCAGGCTGAAGCGCTCCATCCTGCCAGCTTCACTTACATCTGCACTGTGTGTGTGTGTGTGTGTGTGTGTTTTACTGCACTTGTTTAAAGGATCTATTTTAGATTCTCCTTCCCCTGAGGACACGCTCACATCCTCTTCAGAGGAGGAGGAGGCTGGAGACGGATGGATGAAGCTCGAATAATCTACGAGTAATTATGTAAACCTTGAAAAGGCGACGCCCACTTCAAATTACACGCATAAAAAAATAAAAGACTAACGAGGAGCTTCAGCTTTCAACGATGATACAGCAGATAGAATTCGGAGAAGGGGGACGTCGGAGGAGTTTGTGTAGGATTCAGTAACGACGAACAGGAGAGGAGGAGATGTCATGTGTTGATTACTTAGGATTTAAAAAATGACAGACAGGAAGGATGAAAAGACTCGGATTATCTTCACTGAAAATATAAAAACATGAAAACTATTTTACTCAACCCAGACAGTCAGACAGACAGACATATACAGCTGTAAAATGTGTACCGATGTTGCCCCCTAGTGGAACTTTAAGGAACTGTGAGGTTGAATTAAAAAGTTGCACCTGAACCTCAGATGAATTGTCCTTCATTACAGCTCTCTCTCTCTCTCTCTCTCTCTCTCTTAGTAACACTCCAAGTACAAGTAAACTTCTCTCTCTATATATATATATACTGTATATCATCTCATATCATCTTTGTGGCTCTCGCCCTTTGGTGTCGACTTTTTACAGGAAAAAGTCATTCGGACGAATATCTGTGTAAAAAGGAAAAACAGCTTCAGCTTTCTTTTATACTTTTATATAAGCTGGAGGTCTTAAAGGAGAACGGCTCGGATTTTCATCACACAAGTGAACCTATAGAGGGTCCAAACTTTTTGGTTTTGTACAAAGATCTTGTAGGTTTTGGGGCAGTGGAGGCTTAAACACACTTAATGATCAGAAGGTCAGAGGTTCGAGCCCCAGCACCACAAATTTCCTCCTGTTTATCCCTCGAGTGGGGCCTTTAACACCATCCTGACCGACCCTGTGCACCTGAGGTATGAGATTAATATTGTGAGATTTTTACACTAAAATTATCACATCAATAAAATTACAAACATGTAAACATTAGCAGGAGGAACCATTATTGAAATACTGTGCACTGCCCCTAGTGGTGAGGAGGGAAACTGCAGAATCTTTACATTACTGCAATGTCGCACTGAACCGTGTTGAGGGGAAAACCGACTCCAGTTATCCAACACGGTGGCTTCCAGAAGGTTCCAAGTGCAGCGTGTGCGGATCTGTAAAGATTTCTGCCACATACGTTATAAATAACAATAAAACTCAACGTTAGTGACATGAGTACATTTAGCAGAAGCTCTCATCCAGAGCGACTTACAAAAGGGATTTAAAGTTGATTAAAGGGATCCTTATGCTGGGTTACTATGGTTACTGACTGTAAATACCATCAGTCACACATTGTTGGAAAGGGTTTTTTTTTTTTTTTGCTAATGCTTTGCAAAAAATGAAAACTAATGCAGATCATACCGACTTCAATAACAACAATGATAAGACCAGTTTGTTAAAAGACTTTTTATTTCCTCAAGTTTAATGAATATAAAAGTGGCACTTGTAAGAAAAAAAATAACAGCCAAATAAGTAAATAGAGTTATATATAAACTAGCTATAATATTCTCACTATTTATTTCGAGAGCTCTTACACAGTGAGGACGCAGCCTCTTTACCGCGTTAACCACGGACGACATGCGCGCGACTCTGAACCTCCGGCTAATATTTTAGACTTTTCCCCCCCACAAACTGTTCTGGCAGTCAACTGACCTCGCACAGTTCCTCAAAAACATAATAAAAAGATCAACTTTTTCAATGAAAAACAAAAAGAAAATGAAAACGCATGCGAAATGGATATTAAATATGCATATAATGTGAGGCTTTAAGTAGAAATCAAGAGATAAACACTGGTCATTCATCACGCACTGCGTAACGATGGTCATCTTATATTACACAAAAGTTCAGAGTGTTTTTGCTACAAAAGAATAAAAAATAAAAAACAAACAGGGACGTCAGAAAATCTCGGTGGAAATAATGTTCACTTTGGCGTGTCAGAAACGTCGCACTACATGGTGGATTATTTAAAAAAAATAAGAATTGAACAATGATTATTTTACATTTTATAGTTTAATGTTTAAACAGGCGCTTTAGTGTTTTTGTTCTGGTGCTCAACAGTAAACACGAAGTGGTGGTAAATCTACTACACGCTAAAAACTCAACAACAAGTGAAGAGACCGTCACCGCCGTCTCCGAGCGCCGCATGTCTGTGATTCAGGTGTGTGTAAATATTTTTGGAAATGAAAAAGGAATATTGACTCCTGATTCACAAACATTGTAACATAGTACATTTCTTCATACTAGCATTAGTATTAACATTTAGCCACACCCACAAACTCCATAAAAGGCAAAACTCTCCAAAGAGCTCAAAATGGCAACTAAAATACTGCTTGTGCCAAATCTTCCTGTAACGCGGCTTTTATACGCCGTCATTACTTTTGTCTTTACTGATGGCTAAACTTTTTTCAGAGTTGCGTTTTTTCTTTTACTGAAAACAAGTGAAATGAAACTCCCTTCCAGCTCATTACAGGATTACAGGGCTGACTTTGTAAGAGTTTGCTGATTATTAAGATAAGAATATTTAATCTCGGAGCGCGTTTATTCGGCAAACACCTCGTGCTTTAGTGAGAACTAATTACAGAGACTCCAGGTTCTGAACCCGACTCGCAGTCTGAGTGTAAATGGGAGGGACACCAGACTGGACATGATCAGAGCTGGTGGGTGGGTCGGCTACAATGTCCATACGCTGGGACAACCTAACACGCGCACTGATAATTAGGAATAAATTACTTTCAACTCATTTGGACAATGCTGCAGCAGGGCTGTTTATTATTATTATTATTATTATTATTACTACTATCAGTATGACTAAATTTGTTCCGTCTGGATGAGGACGATGAGTTTATATTGATTTTACATTAATGTGATCGAGCATTATATGTAATAGGGTGTAAAAAAACATTTTTATTCTCAGCTGTGAGCGAGCCGTGTAAACGTCACGCTTAGCGCCGTCTGTAAATCACCTAATCATCGTCTGTACGGTTATAATCATGTGTAACGCGTCAGACGTGACGGGAGCAGAACTGTTTCTCATCATCCTGTCCAAGTGGAAATCATCCATCATGACACTGGCAGGCGTGAGAAGTGAGTCGAGACGAAAGATGACTAACGAGTCATGGGGAGGAGAAGAAGGTGGGGCAAATACACAACTGTCAATCATTTACAACCTGTATGTTGATTGGCCTGGGGCAGTTTATAATGGTGGGGAGAAAGGACGGTGTATTTTGAGTAATAATACGTGTTCTTACTCAGAGCTCAGTTATTAAACCCGATGGCTCATTAAAATTATCAAATAATGTTCGTTAAGATTTTCTACAGGATGCAAAATAAGGAAAATGTTTTTTTTTCCTACTCAGAAACTAGTTTTTACTCAATTATATTCATCACAATGGAATCGCTTCTTACTGCATAAGAGAAATTTGCCGTTCAAAGCCATGTTTTAAAAAATAATAACATAAATAAGATGATGAAACGTGAAAATGTCCAGACACACGACACACCTGGGACACTGTGTGTGTGAAACAAAAACCAGATACGATGATAAAACTATAAACAAAACTAAAGACAAGGTGTTCCGCTGTAAAGCTGCTGTTCGTCTCGTCGGTCATAAATCTGAAGTAACTCTTTAAAAAGCTGTGTATACTGCGGAGTAAATGCCTTTCCAGAGGCTGTGCTTTCAAAGCGAGGTGCCATCATACCTAAAAGACATTTGTTAAAAAAATATATTGAGTACACTGTTCCAGCAGCAGGACTTTCTAAAACCGTTACTGATTAAAAAATAAAACTAAAGAACGAACGGTATAAAGATAGAAGTCTGTGTGTAATAGATACCAGCTATTTGAAGTACATATTTAAGCAGATTAAAGATTACAAATAAAATAGGCAAAGTGTGTGTGTGTGTGTGTGTGTGTGTGTGTGTGTCAGGTTAATGAGTGTGCATTAGAGATGAAAAGTTAAATACATCCTCGGTTCAAAGCCCAGGACACTAAACATCTTACAGGTTGGTTGAGAATTTGTGTAACTGTATAATCAGGATGCTAAAAACTCTAAAACACTCCTTAAAACAAGGAATGATTCGGGTTTCTTTTGTTTTTTTAAATCTAAAATCTGCTTGTTTTATACGGTTATAAAATACAGCAAATGTTTATCAAAATAGTAGAAAGCATCTTTGGCAGCCCTTTACATACAATTCGAAACAAAACCCACGAGTTAATTTGTTCACGGCCCTGTTCACATCAACCTGATTGTTGCCTCCCAAACACTGTTCACACCAAGTCTAGTACTCAAGCTTCTCAAATTTTAAAACAAAAAAAGAAATAAAACTCTCTCCTATCGGTGCATCAAGATCACATTAAACACCACACTACACTTAAACTACACCTCAGGACTGAGAATCTCAAGGAAAATCCTCGTGAAGAACCTTCAAGATTTTGTTTTTCTCAATGACCACTAGGTGGCATTCAAGTGAAGATGATCACAGTATCTATAGTGTTTAATACTTTAAAGGTTTTCATAGTGTAGAAAATGTTTGTGTAGGGTCTAGCTCCGCAAATCTGTGCATCTACTGTATATAAAACCCTGACAGTGGTGTGTGTGTGTGTGTTACTAGACCCTGTCACTAGGGGGCAGTGTAACATTAAGCAAACCCGCTTACTACGTCATAATCATGCCAATCTTTTTTCTCCTGCATAACACTTCAGTCCACCAGGGGGCGGTATTGCACAAACCAAAGCTCATGCAACATACAAAAGATTAAAGAGGTTTGGGGAAAAAAAAGCAGTGTTTTTAAAAAATTGGTAATTTCAACGTCGATTCTGAATTAAAACTCTCTCAGTGATTCAATTAAGTAAATCAGTTAAATCAATTAAATTGCATAAATGAATAAATGCCAGTGCCATCATTCCTTCACAACAGTGTGAATTTCAGTGTGTAATCGAATGTGATCCTGAGAGAGAGAGAGAGAGAGATCTCCATGGGTGGTAAAGCTAAAAACTTTTTTGCAACTGTAATGAAAATTTTGTAATTTTAAGAAACTAAAATACGTGACCAGTAATAAACTCAAATTTTTTTATGAATTAAACAACAGGCATAAAAGAGAGCCTGTGTAGACTAAAATAAAGTGACCAGAGTACTGTTTGAGTTCAGACTTGGTGTGAAAGAAGGAGGAGTTCAACCCAGGACAAACCGACCCAGAAGGTTCAGACAGGTTCTCTGGAGAACTTTTATAAATTAGACTCGGGACTCCCGGAGCCGCTGCCCTTCGCTTTGATCTGTAACCAGGTGTCTCCCAACGCCTGGGCGAAGTGATCATCCACGGAGCCGGTGATGGAAACCGAGTTGGAAGCCTCCGGCTCTCTGTAGATGTTCCCCAGACTGCGGCGGAAATGTTCCTCGATCACAGGATCGCACACAGTGTTGGCTAAAGAGAGCAGGAGAGAAAGAGAGAGAGAGGGAGAGACGGGGACGTTTAGGTGGTGTTTAAGGTAGCACAGGTTCATTTTAACACACACACACACACACACACACACACACACACACACAGTCTCTAACTGGATTCTTTGAACATATTTTGCTGGTTTTAAATATTTACCCATTGGTGTTTGGCCACACACTCCTCATAATTCTGTTACTATTATAATCATATACACGTGCAGTAAGTCTTTCATGCCAACCATTTCATTTTACATATAGGCATCTAAACAATATCCAACTTTATTTTTGTCTCTTGTTGCAAAATGCAATCTGTTACATATAAAACTCGTAACTTCTCTTTGCTTATGTTTTCTCTCATATGTTTTTAATTTCTTAATTGTATTTTCTTAACTAAATAACCTCACACAGAATGAAGCGTCGGTCCTTACCGTTAGCTTTGCTCTTGACGTTATTCCCGGCGGAGAAGCCGTTCGGAGACATGTGACAGTTAGAGAGGCTGCAGGTGCGGTTACTCGCGGGGGCGCAGGTGATCACCGACGGACGATTCTGAGCGACATTTAACACACACACAGCACAGGTATTTCACCTCATCACAGGTACACATTCTGGATTCTCATTCATTTATTTTCTACATCAGAGACTCTGACAGTAAATTACAAACGTTCATGTTAATCAACTCCGTTTTGTCACTGATCCTACACTGAGGCACGGCACAGATATCTAACCTGCTGACGCTCTGTAGAGCCGACTGACGGGAGGAAAGAGGACCTCTGCGTGTCCGTGCTGTTTTTGGTCAGAGCCAGTGGCTGCTCCATGGTGTAGAAGTGGAACGGTGAATACAGATGTCCTGCGTGGAGCCCAGTGATGGCAGAGGTGGCGTGCTCAAACGGGTTGTGGCAGTGAGCCCAAGGTTCTGTTCTGGAGTCTCCGTCCACTGGATTTCCCCTTTAAACCCAAACAAAAGGAAAGGACATCAGGTACAGCGTAAACTGTTCAAATTAAACTGTTAAAATCATTTTTTTAAATATATATATTTTGTGTGACAAAATTTGAGAGAAGGTCAAAAACATGAAGCAGTTCAGGCAGTGTAAACATCAAGACCTTAATAAAAGAGTGACATGTGCACTACAGAGTGTTCACTCATCCAATCTCCCTATTAGCTTAGTATATATTGTCCTGTTCCTGTAGGTGCAATGTTAAACATTATGTGTTAAAATAAGATCCTAAACACAATTCCTCAGGTTATTCCTATAAGTGTAATAGATTTTGGTAACACACCAGCCTGCCGAGTGTCTGTTCCACATTAATTCCTTTTGGGTTTATTATTAATAGTTTATTTATTAGCTTTAACATTGACACTCCGATAGTTTCAACACTGGACATAGTTGGATCGTCAGCGTGACAGTACAGCAAAATCTGATCTTGACATACTCAAGAGTTTTTTAGCGCCCTTTAAAAACTTTATTTAAAAAAGAACCAAGCAACAAATCTGCACTTAATACAACTCGATACACAGTCCTCGATATGTCGCTCACGTCACAGCCGCTGGTGATACGAGCTAAGAAAGCAGGTGTGGCGTGGAGAGCCAAGGATCAATCACTAACTGTTCTCAACAACTAATCACTGACCTCCACTGCTCCTAACGACCAATCACTGACCTCAAGTGTTCATGGTTTTAAAAATTCTTTTAGAGGATATTTACAGTTATTCGATCTGTACCGCTTCCTTTACAGTCTCTAACTCTTCAGAACAACTTAATTTTGTAAATATATAAATAACAGCTTGTAACAGCTGCAGCGATCAAACCCCCTCTCTCTAAATCTTATCATTTATTAGTCATTTATATTATATTCTACTCTGATAAGACACTGGGTCTTCAGAACATTTACAAATGCAAATTATTATATATATGATGATTCTGTAGCTATGCGAATCAGTTTTGGGATGTGACCCGACACCCTGTGACGAATCAATACTTTAAAGATCACTATGTTTAACATACAAATGAGAGGAAAGCCTGCAGCTCATCTTGGCCATTTGTTCGTTGTCGTACTCCTGACTGCTCCCCACTTCTACATCATCAAACTTCCTTTTAATTGGGCTGATCGGTGTCCCTGTCCTGCTGTTCCCTGTGGAGGACGAGGACAGTGCGTGCATCCTGGAGTCGCCGGAATCATCTGATGTACAGAAAAACAGAAAAACAACAAAGTCAAACTCCACTTACTTACACCTCGTTTATATCCTTCTTAATTCTGAAGGTTGTGACACTCTGAGCTAAACATCCTGTAATTAATAACCTCAAAGTGTAAACTTGATATATAACTCTAATTAAACTATTATAATATTCTGGAGAAGAGTTAAGAAACAAAGTGTGGATGCAAAAAACAAAATACATTTTTTATAAACTTTGCCAGCTAAACATTTCCAAAGTTAAAAAAAAAAAATGAAGTAGAAACACTGACTTTAGTATGTGGGAAAGAACAGTTTTAATGTTTCTTTCATATTAATCATTAATAAACAGTTTTTATCAGTTACACACGCTGAACTAACATACGTATTACACAGATATCTAGTGCGCTAACTTCGGCTAACTAAGTCATGTTAAAGTTAACTAATTGCACAGATATTCTAACTTACCATCATATGAATCGTAGTGAAGTCTCCCGATGTTATTGTTCATTTTATCCATAAATCGATGGCTCAAAAGGTCCATTCTCGTAAGAAGCATTTAGCTAAAAAGCTAGCTAGCTAGCCCAGTCGTAGCTAGCTAGCTTAGCCTTCACGACAAAAACAATGATCTCGCTCAGTTAACTTTGGAATAGGTTACCTTTACTGAAGCCTGAACACGTTACTGACGTGTTAATTACACGACTGACTAATTCGCAGCAAAATATAGCCACTAAATAACAGACTTAGCAAAGAGTCCGGGTTAAACTACGGTAGCGAAGCCGCAGGGTGCTCCTGCCTCACACAGGGCTGCTTTACCTCACAGGCTAAGCTGCTAACGAGGAGCTGAGGCTAGTTTAGCTAACTCTAACAAAATGTTACACCCAGCACTTATATTTTAATTAAGTTCGACGGATGAACTGGTTTATATTTATAAATTAACCAAGCAAACCAATTCCATATCATTGTATTGTTATAATTAATTTTTTAAACTGTTATTTCTTCACAAAACGGGCTAGTCAGCTAGCTAGTAAAAGATCTTAGCCGACTAGCTCTATTGTGCTGTGGGTTTGGCCTGGAGCTGTGACGTTCACAAAGCCAAAAAAATAGAATTGAATCATTTATTTATAATATATCTAAGTTAAATTTAATAAAGATATTAGGCAAAATTGTGTTTTATTGTAATTTTGGTCCGTAAGCTTAAATTCTAACTCTGTAGGCATTAATCTAGATGGTGTTTATGTCTATATAAAAAGAAGGATTTTATATTTTTATATCTATTTTTATACTCTTGCAGTAAAAAAAAAATCAGGATTTAATTTATTGAGCTTACCATCAATCAACACTTCTTGTTTTTATTTTCTGTTTATTCATTTGTTATGTTACCCTTTTAGGAATACAATGGTACATTATATAGCATTATCTGTTATCAGCACATGTTGTTTGTTTGTTTATTTATTACATTAATCCAGTTAAACATTGAGCAGTAGAAATTAAATTAGTGGCAACAGAATCATCCTGTTTATTAATAAAAAAATAAAATAATACTTCTATATAAAAAACAAATTCATGATAATATTATAAATTAAAATAAATAACATTATTATTAATAAAAAATGTTCAATCTTGTAATTGGCACCTTTATGTGATTTTATTTTTATTTCATTTTTTATTATTATTTTATTAACTTTTTTTTTTTCTTGGAACTCATTAATACAGTTTAACATTCAGTGGTAGAAAATTGAAGCATCCTGTTTATTAATATTAATACAATTTATTTAAAAAATCATTGCTCAATCTTATAATCTGACATCACCTTTTTTTTTGTATTATATTTGTATTATTTTATTTTATTTTTTGTCTTGGAGATCAGCACATCTCCGTGTCCTCCATTTTATTCACACATATGCACTGGAAACCCCCCTGGTTTGCCTTATTTATTTATTTATTTATTTATCTTTTTTCCCCCCGTTTCTGCAGTGAACCGAAATCCATGATGGTCGTGAGGCTGTAAAATGGGGGCAGGGGTAGTAGAGATGAAGGGAGGGAGCGTAGCATCTCGTCCCCTGCAGGCTTTAGAAGAATGTGATTGGTGGATGAGGATGAGCGACGTCAGCATCCCAAGCATCGTGAGCTGAGAGGAAGCACAGAGACGCAAGGAGGAAACCCGTTCTATTCAGATGAGTGATAATCTCTCGAAGGAGCCTTCACACATTCTGCAGTCATTATCTAAGCAGCTCCAGTTCCTCCATCTCGGATCAGGATTTTAGATCGCATCCTCATCCACAGCCATGAACTACCTGCGCCGCCGTCTCTCTGACAGCACCTTCATCTCCAACCTGCCCAACGGTTACCTATCAGACCTGCAGAAACCCGATCCTCCTCAGCCTCCTCCACCGGGGACTGCGCCCGAACCAGCCCCTCCGGTCTCTCCGAGTCAGAACCAGAACCCAGCCCCGGCCCCGGCCCCGACCCCAGCTCCGGCCCCGGCCCCAGCCCCGGAGAGAAAACCCCAGCCTGCTGCTCAGCCCTCAGGTGCAGGATTCTTCAGCTCCATCACCAATGTGGTAAAGCAAACGGCAGCCTCAGCAGGGCTGGTCGAGCAGACACCCATCGCTGTTGCCAAGAAGTTTAAAATCCTGCTGGTCATCGACGAGCCGCAGCAGGAATGGTAGGTGTGGTGATGATTTTTAATCCTCTAAACACACAAACACTTGTGCTTTTAATGGTGTTTCTTGTTGTGTTTTTTTGATGAAACTGGCAGTATGTGAAGTTTGTATGTTGAAATGAGGTCATGCTTGACTGAATGCTTTGGGTTTTTCTCTCACATGCATGGTGCAGTGAGCACGAATCCTCCATCCCCCATCACGCATGAAGCCATCTTCTGTCATCACTATTATAATGTTTATTATAACAAGTGAGTGCCTTTCATGATTATGAGCAATTATTTTTAATCATTGCCAAAAATCATGTATCACAGTACTTATTAATATTTAATATACAGTTATAAAATAATTTATTAACATAGTTAAAATTCAGTGTCAAATATGTGACATGTGCATTTAACCTGTCAAATAATTGGACCATTTAATTAACATGTGTTTTTTTTTAATTAAAGCCCTAGTTTGTTTAGCTATGCTGTCATGTTTCTGGACAGAAATCTGGAAAATTATTTATTACTGCGATTCTTCCGCAACAAATCCCTTGAAATAACAGTGAAGGCCATGGTAAAGAGTAGCTGACATAAAACACACCTCATGTCCTCTCGTGTCTCAGCAGATCTCAGACATCAGCACACGTCTCTTTAAAAAATAAATAAATAAAAAAGGATGACTGAATGAAATTTATATTATTTATGGAATATAATCACACTGACATGCTGTGTGTTTAAAAAGCAGGTGTAGAAGGACAAAAAAAGGAAAGATTTTAAAGAGATGGCTTCCAAGTGTCACAATTGGTTCAGTTACTGTTTTAGTGAGTATTGTTTCTTCCTCTTATACTACAGCAATTTGCTAACAATTATTAAAAAAAATAAAATAATGATGCATCATACTTATACAATAAAATACTCTATTTCCTGCTCTCACTTACATAAGAGAGAAAAATCTTTTAGTTTGTCACATTTGAGAAACCACAAAGCAGTGTGAACTCCTCTGTTTTAAACATGTGCAAAAACTTGGTTAGAGCTTTATCTCTGACTGTTACACAGCACTGACACTGGAGACTCCTTACACTGATGTTTAAATATTAAATCAGCACATTTTTCCTTACAGAATATTTTTAAAAGCCGTTTATGTGGAGCGTGCGCTGTACACATCCCTGTGGATGAGCTGTTGCTATGGAAACGACAACGTATCAGAGCAAGCACATTAATATAAACCTGTGCTAATAAAGAAATTAATCAACACCTTTTGACCAATCAGGATGCAGAACGCCGCAGCAGCCAGAGTGGTGTTACATATTCTAATGTTATAAGATTCTGTAATTATACACACACAGGATGTTGAGCGAAACTCCAGGCTCTTCCTGCTCAAGTCTCTGGTGAGGCTGAGAACGTTTTTAGATTCTCGAGAGACATCACGCAGCAGGAAGCTCTGCAATTTACACACGTCAATAAAGGTGTCGCTGCAGAGCTTTCCCTGTTTACACTCCAGAGATGTGAAGAGCTTGTGTGTGTGTGTGTGTGTGTATGTGTGTGTGCGTATGTGTGCAGGCCAGATTATTGCAATGACATTAAAACAATGGAAATACTGCAGTTTGAGAGAAGTGTGTGTTTATCGCTGCCAGCTGGAGTAAAGGTGAAGGACAGAGGGTAGTACAGATGGTGTGTTCAGTTCAGATAACCTTTTACATCAGAATACTCTATAGAGGATCTGATGTGTATAAAAGCTACAGTATGATCTAAAATTAACACTTATTGTTGCAATGCAAAAGAGTCTGTGTGCCTATTTCTTCTTCATAAATATTAGGGTTATTTTTGTTCCAGACGTTTTCAAATAATCAAGAAATAAATACAAAAGCTTTATACATTTGGCAGACGCTCTTATCCAGAGCGACTTACATTTTTATCTCATTACACATCTGAGCAGTTGAGGGTTAAGGGCCGCGCTCAAGGGCCCAACAGTGGCAACTTGGTGGTTGTGGGGTTTGAACCTGGGATCTTCCAAACCGTAGTCCAATGCCTTAACCACTGAGCTAGGGGCCAGGGGTAGCTCAGTGGTTAAGGCATTGGACTACGGTTCAGAAGATCCCAGGTTCAAACCCCACAACCACCAAGTTGCCACTGTTGGGCCCTTGAGCGCGGCCCTTAACCCTCAACTGCTCAGATGTGTAATGAGATAAAAAATGTAAGTCGCTTTGGATAAAAGCGTCTGCCAAATGCCTAAATGTAAATGTAAATGTAAGCTACCCCTGGTCCCCTTTATACTTATGTACTATATACAGTACACAATATATCTATTGGAAAATTGAATGCAAAGCGTTCTCTAAACTTTGCACACTGTAGAATAACTTCCAGGAGCAAATAAAAATCTACTTTAGTAAAAATAAATTATAAATAGCACAGTTTATGCAAACCTTGACGCAGAGTGGCCGCATTACACTGCAAAACATAACGCATCCTGAAAAGCCAATTAGAGCACTTCTTTCTGTCATGTGATCAGTGGAACGACCTAATTGTGATCTAATTGTGTTCATTGTTTTATTTGGAGAATGTGGTAGCCAAGAAAAGGAGGTTGCAGTAACAGGACATTATGTGATTTGGATGTCGTTTGAACAGAATATAATATTCTCAGCAAAGGTGTGGGAGGCTGTAGTGTACGTACTGTGGTGGAGTTAGTCTGTAGTGTAACCCTAACCCTGGTTTTGCTGCATTTGGGAGCCATGATGCACTTACAGTAATGTTTAGGGGTGACACCCTGTTGTAACCTCATAGGATCACTTTGTAAATCGTTTTGCTTTATTTGAAAACAAAATACTTTGTTTGGCTTATCCTCAGTTTGTAGAAAATACACTATATGGACAAAAATATTTGCCCAAACCTGTTAATTATAGAATTCAGGTGTTTAAATCAGGTCCCTTATCCCCAGTGAAGGACAATCTTAATGCGTCAGCGATAACAAGATGCTCTTGGACAATGCTACACTTCCAATGTTGTGTTTACAGTTTGTTGAAGGCCCCAGTGCACAAAGTGAGGACTATAAAGACATGGTTAGATAAGTTCGGTGTGGAAGAACTCGACCGGCCCGAACACAGAGCCCTGACCTCAACCCCATGGAGCACCTTTGGGATAAACTGGAACTGGAGATTGTGAGCCAGACCTTCTCGTCCAACATCAGTGTCTGACCTCATAAACGCTCTACAGAATGAATGGACACAAATTCACACAGAAACACTCCAACATGTTGTGGACGTCCTTCACAGGACAGTGTGAGCTGTTAGAGCTGCAAAAGGGGGGCCGACTCCATACTGAAGTGTATTTACAGTGTTTGGATACAATGTCACTGCAGGTTTGGGGAAATACTTTTGTCCATATAGTGTACGTTTGTTACCCGTGGTATATGGTATATCGTTTGGTGGTGTTTTTTTTATATTAGTTTTTGTACCTAATTTCTCATTAATTAAATAGTTTGATATCAAAACATTAACATTTAGTTTCCTTTTTTAAATGTATTTTATCATTTATTTTTATCTTCTGCGTAGCTACATTTTATTTCCTCTTGCCCCTCTATTTTTAATGTTTCTATTTCTATTAGTATTAATATTCTGTATAATTCCATTCTAGCTACTTATATTTTAGTTATGTTATTTAATTAAACCCCGTTATATTCTTTTTGTTTGTTTGTTTCCTGTTTTACAGATAAAAGGATCAGTTACTTTTATTTGTATTGCACTTTCAGCCGCTAAAACTATAAAGTGAATGATGTGGTTCCTTTTATTATATTATTACATCTGTAAAAAAAAAAAAAAAACTCATGAAGTTGAGTCTTGATTTCTCTCGCTCTTCAGTCATTACTGTGCTGCCTCATTGATCAGCTGCCTCGGGCTAAAAGCCTGGACTAGAACAAACACTTAACATTGCAGACAGTCGTATCGCTCCCAAGAACAGAACATCCAGTGCTGGCCACTGAGGATTTTATATGCTCTAGAGAATTAAAAAGATTTACAATCAAAGATTTGACAGTGATGCAGAACACAGAGTGCGATTATAAAATACAGCCTGCAATATGGTGGAAGGAGTTTTACAGCAGAATGACAAGCTGAAAATTTTCTTTTGTTCTTATTAACTCCAGACAGGTGAAGGGACGAGTGTCTATAGCGGTTATAACAGTACATTCTTATATAACATTCTTAACTCAAATGGATAGACCGAATGGTATAATACACACACACACCATGTTTCAGACTCTAAAACCTAGTTTTAAAGGAATGGCTGCACAAGGACACCTTAAATATTATCTGCATTGTGCAATACAGTTTTATGGTGCATTGAGTGAAGCAACAGGAACTCACTTATTTTATCAAGATTTAGTCTTTGGCAAGTTGCTGCATGTAAGAGGAATAAAGCACTAATGGAACATGCTGTTTTAGGAAAAGGATTCATTTTGTGGTTCTTTATAACACCAGTCCAATGCCTTGATTTCTCTAATCGCGTCTGCTCTTTCATTTTATAGCAAATAATTAAGTATATTTTGTCATCTGATTATCCACTGTGGCTCAGGTTTATTGTTTATCAGCAGCAAAAAAAAAAAAAAACCCTGCATAATCTGTGGAATGCACACGAATCTCAGTGTGAGTCCCTGCCTCGCTGTTTGTTCACGCCATATGGAGTGTGATTTTGCAAAAAGTTGACAAAGAGAAGGTCTAACTCCAAAGCAGTGATGTTGTTTATTATATTTTACTGCAGAACAAAGCATGAGTGTCAGGTTATTCGTCTCCACGCTGCTGAGCGAATAAACGGCGTGTGTTCTATAACTCCCGAAACACCATTAAAGCACTGACACCATCACTCAGAACACCTCGCATAGAGCATTCTGCACTCGGATACGTGAGGAAATGAATATCTGTGGGATTATTAGTGTTATTATTGTTATTGTTACAAAGCATCCATTTCACCTCTACTTCAATTTTCACTACAGCATTAAGGGAATGAATGATGGTTTCATTTTAAATCTTCATTAGATTCATCAGCTAATGTTAAGGGAATAAAGTACACTGGATTTATGTTAATATTAACCTATGTCAATCTAACAATTAATATGCTAGCTGTGTGTGTAAATATTATTTTGGCTTTATTTTCATCCTGAATCTGAATCTAAATTTAAATTAATTTATTTTCATAACTTTAAATTTTTATCACTTAATCCCAGGTAGTCAGGGTTTACACTTCTAGATTTGGGTTGAAGTAAAGAAGCCAAGTCTAGGGTTAAAAAAATCTCCACTTTAATCAAGATCCAGTTTTAACACAAATTCAATTGTAGATAATAAATAAACTTATAAAAGTGTTGTTTATAATCCAGACAAATGGAAACCATTATTTTCTACCAGTGAACATGCAATAGTTTCCCAGCTACAACATGCAATTCAAAGCAAATCTATTATTTAGTGATATGTAAATTATTGTAAATTATTAAGTAATTTGTCAATTATTCAACAGTACGTAAGATCTTTCATACCACAGGCAATCTCAGACCTCAGCTTTTTAGTATAGAAGCTATTTGGAGAACGCTCTGAATGGCAGGTTCTTACTAACCGCTAATCACTGCATCTACGAGACCTAAAATTACAGGGTGTGTACAGAACTGAACTGAACTGAACTGAACAGCTGCACTCACCAACCCGCACTTAAAGAAAATGAAAAACAACAGACTAAAGAAAGAACACCAGCAGAAAAACTCTACACTAACACTCACTCACTCACTCACTCATCTTCTATACCGCTTTATCCTGTATTCAGAGTCGTGGGACCTGGAGCCTATCCCAGGAGGCTTAGGTACACCCTGGACAGGGTGCCAATCCATCGCAGGGCACACACGCACACACACACTTCTACACTTACAGTAGTACTTACACACTTTGCTTACAGAACCCAACATAGGGTAGAACCATTACATTACATTACATTACATTACAACCTGTAATTATACAGTGTGTGAAAACTAAAATCCAAAAAAAAGAACCTGAGCTGAGTACCATGAAGCTAAATGAACACAATGTGCATCACACACGTACCCAGCTAATACACAGAACAATTAGACCGCTGATTGACCTTCTAGCTGTGTAAAATGAGCTAATCGCGTTTCTTACAGGGTTTCCGAAGGTTCTTTTTGACATACTAACTCTAGCAACCTACTGTAGCTCAATTTAGTCAGATAGATAATGCTAGCTCACATGCAAACAGACTTCAAATGGCTAAAACGTCCTACACTTATTTGTGTTTGTGTGTGTATGTGTGTGTGTGCTAGCAAACTAGAGTAGTCATGAGAGAGGATTTGAATATGTTTTTTTATTTTTCTGCTACTTTTGCTAGCTAGCTGACGAAATATAAGCTAATGTCATAGCGACATGATTTCTGAAGGATTTTTTTGTTCATTCATAACGTGTTATGCTAATCTGAATTAATTAATCTTAAATGTGTAGAAAGTTAGCTAACACAAGCTGATCTTTTTTTGACAGAATTTTTGAGGGATTAAAAAAATATATATATATTTTAGCCCGCTAGATAAAATGAACTAATCTCATTTGTGACAGAATTTATTTTAGGATTTTAGGAGGTCATGCCGCTGCTAACTAGTTAGCTCACAGGAGTTAATCTCATTCTCCTAGGATTTTTACAAAATTCAGCTTCATAATGTAGCTAACATGAGCAAACCTAACAGGATATCTGAGAAGTACATCTTTGACTGCATTATAAAACTACATTTAATGGCTGTTTTTTTTCTCAGAATGTCAGGAGGATTTTAAAATATAACAACTAACAATTATTAATTCTGTTAAAGATACACAGTATGTTGTAATGAAGGTTGCAGGAGCTTTTTTCTAAGAGTTAAATCTCAGCTTTAACTAACATCAATGTCTGAGGATCACAAGCGTCTAGACTAGAGAATATGAAAAATAAACACAGTCGAATTTAATGTTCATCATTATCTGCGATTGGGTTTGTTTAGTGCTAAAGCTATAAACTGTTTATTAATACAGACTCTCACGTCCTTCACTGCTCTTAAGATCAGAGCATTTATATTCATCTTATGAGTAACAATGGGAAAGAACATATGCTGCACTGCTTATGCTCCATCCGTTAGCGTCAGTATTATGCTGTAGATCTTTCATTTATTGTAGAATAAGATCCTTACAGGTACAGTGCTGGAACAGGTTTGGATGTTATTTGGGAGAAAACATAATCTAAAAAATCTTTGCTTTTAAAACCTAAATCCAGGACCAACGAAAACCCGTTTCTCATTTTATTAATTTGTTGTTAAACACCGCCGTCTGCCTAATAACTGAGAAAGAACATACACAGTCACAAAATCTGCCTAATGCTTATGTGAAGTAATCGAATGTTCCTCCCTGGTGTAGATGTATTTTCTCACGCTTTGATCTTGCTGTGAGTCATCGTCAGCTCCATCATCTCCGTCATGTGTGTGTGCGAGTTCTCTCCGCTCTGATCAGCGAGGGAGCTTCAACATGAATAATTCATGCACAGTGTAAACAAACACGCATCTGTCGTCGAGATTTGCTGCTCTTTTCATTTGCAGAGTGCTTCTTTCTCTAATACGTATTAAACACAAGAACAAATTGCGTTTGTTTGTGATAATCTGCAAATTGAGAAATGTAACAAACAGCACTTCAGATCTGATGAATTTAATTAAAGCTGAGATTTGGCTTATTAAGCTTTATTACATTCATCATGTTTCTTCTCGGAAAGAAGCGTCAATAACCGTTAACTAAATTCGATCAATAAAATAGAGTAAAGTAGTACGTTTCCTTAGAGTAAAAATGTAATTAAAATATACATATTTAAAGTGAACATAGAAATGTTTTTAGTCAGTGGCCAAACATTAAGGAAGAAAACAATAATAGAAAAGCACAATCAAGGTCATACTGTAAATATCCCATTAAAGTAAGTAAACAGGGACACTTAGAAGGATCACACAAACCATACAGCCCTGACCTCACTCCAAGCCACATGTTCGGAAAAGACATTGATGGAGTTCCTGGGAGGCCGGCATTTCAGATGTAAAGCAGATGTGATCATGTCTTTCTGATAAAACTATCTACCTTGATGGTGTCCAAGCACTAGTGAAACACTGGGATAAGTGCATTAGTGTATTGGGAGATAAATGTAAAGAGAAATAAAGGGAGTGTTTACTCTCAGAACTGTGTTCTGTTATTCTGTACAATCAAAAGTCCTGCTTTGACTTGAACTCCTGATTTGAATCAGGAGTTCATGTTTATATGTTTAAATTTTATACATATAAATGCCTTTATGGTTCTAGTTGGATCTGTTAGTTGCATACATGCATTATTTTAAGGAATCCATCAAGGTCATGCCATTCCAGGGTCAAACACTTTGCTTTTTATTCTTTTCTACTTTTGCATGTTTTACGTTATAGTACACCAATACTGTACTTTACACCACACTGCTGCAGAATTTTAGATTCTGATTCAAATACCTTCTTGGTTTTATAGTAATTGCTCACTTTTTTTTACTTATAAAAGAATATGTTGAGTGTTAGATATTCAGGGTTACACTTACACACTTTTCTTTGCAGACAGTGTATTGAAGTAGAACAGGCTGATAAACTTCCTGTTAGCACTAACGCGTGTTGTTGTGCTCCACAGGGCCAAACTGTTCCGGGGGAAGAAGCTGCAGGGAGATTTTGATATCCGGGTGGAGCAGGTGAGTATGGGGTAAAGTGTTACTTATCTTTTATTTCTTAGGATTCAGAGGTGGCAGAAGAACTCATGACTCAAGCACACTTTTTTACCAACTCTAAATTTTTACTCAAGCTGAAGTACCATGTACACTTTGCGAGAAGTACATTTTTGAGAAGTGCTCGAACTAGTATACCTATCTGACGTATGCTATCTAATAAATCGCCATCTTTTCTGTAAACTTGGAATGCTTGGATTGGTGGAATTGTTTTGTTCCTGTCCTTCACACATGGGGATGCAGGTCATGCTGTGGAGTGAGTGACAGCATGAACACATATGTTTAAATTAGAAAATCATCGTGACCATCAGTTGTTATTGGTCTTCGTCTGCACCATCTGATCCACACACAACTTGGCACAGGTTTTATGCCAGATGCTCTTCCAGGCGCGACGCTCCCATTTTGTCCGGGCATGGGACCGGCACTGTATCCAGGGGTTGACCCCAGGCTATCCTCATGGCACACAATAAACTGACCGCTGAGCCACCAATGACCCTTAGCTGAAAAAGTAAAGAGTCTTTATTTAAAATGTAAAAATGGGAAGTAAAAGTAAAAATGCTTAAGTACAGTAACTGAGTAGTTACTTTGGTACTTGCCATCTCTGTTAGGTGTTGTGATTTAATATTAAATTACTGCACAAATTAATTTCTACATTCTAGGCTGAGTTTCATGACATCAGCGTGGTGTCGCAAGCTAATGGGACCTGCAACGTGGCCATGCAAGTCACCAGGAACGGGACTAAGGTGGTGAGGTGAGTCTGCTGCCTCTAAGTCACTACAATTTTTGAGACTCCTTGAAATAAGGCACATGGGATGCTAAAGGTTTTGGGAATGTAAAGATGGGAAATAAGTATGATCCTGATCTAAAAAAAAAAAATACAATTCTTGTTTAAAAATCTGCATGACATCGTGCAACATTTGCATGAAACCAGAAGTATCAAAAACAATTATCTATAAAAATACATAAAAATTGAGTAAAGATAGCAAGCTTCCAAACCGCTGTAGTGTGTAAACTCTGCTCTGATTTAAAACTCTGCTACTTTACGTCAATTCTCTAACGGCAAAATCTCTTACTGTTTGTTTGCATCTCTTTCTTTTCAGCTCTGAGATTCTGACTCATATAATATAATGAGCCCCAGTCACATGACTCTTCAGGGGGGGAAGTCCATATGAACTAAATCTTTATTCCTTAAGTTTAATTATTTTAAATAAATAAATATCTAAATCATCATTAAAATGTTCATTTTAACCTTTAAAAGAATTTAATGCTAATAAATTGTAATAGAATAAAATCACATAGTTCTTTATCTGGAAGTAAATAAAGTCAGATTTTACTAAAAAATTCAAAAACTGGAAAGGTACTTGTGGTTTTAATGCCATTTTCACCTTTTAGTGCGATGACACTTTTAATTATTTTCCAACATGCTGCAAAAAGAGAAGTAAAATATTTTAAAAAATTACAAAAACAAGTGTGTGGCTGTGGAACGAATAATTTAAATTTACATTATTTTCATGGGAAATTTTTGCTTTGGTTTACGGTTTAGTGTTTTGAAATACGAACCCGCTTCCCGGAAAGAATTATGCTCGTAATCCAAGGTTCCAGTACAGTATACAGTATACAGTACAGTATAACTAATGACCACGGTACCATTTTACATAAACAACTTCCTGAAAACTAAATTTTACACTTAATTCATTTAAATTCAATTCAATTTAGTTTCTATTGCACTTTTAACACTCGTCGTTGTCACAAAGCAGCTTTACACAATCAAAAAAAATTACAGAAGTTTGTATGAAATGTGAATGTGTTTGAATCAGAATGATCAGATGAACAAGCTGAGGGTGACGTTGCTGAGGGAAAAACTCCCTGAGATGGTAATAGGAAGAAACCTTGAGAGGAACCAGACTCAACAGGGAACCCATCCTCATCTGGGTGATAACGGATAGCAGGGATTGATCCGCACTCATACTGTGTGTTAGGAGGCTGGAAGTTCAGTATAACAGGAGATGTGGAGAAGTTTATATGGAGTCCAGTTGGTTATTGGAGCCGCAGGGACTCCGGCAGGATTATGACATCATAACTAAAAGGGAGGAGCCAGAAGGAAACATCTGAGCATTTGGCCTACACCCTTATCCAGAGCGAGTTACATTTTATCTCTTTTTTTGTTACCTTTAGAATGTTTCAAAATAATATTTAAAAACCTTACTCAAATGTAAACTTGCTTTTTAAGACATTCATCAGCAAAATATTTCTCTTACCTACAAATCACACAACGATAAAATACGACATACACAGAGGAGTTAAAGACCTCAAGAATTAACACTGAATGTTCACACGTCACTCATTTAAACACGTTCTTTAAAATCATTTCCAACATAAATTCTGTGTAAATAAATACAAAAATGTTAAATATTTCAATGTGTTTGTGTGAGTTCTGAAAAAAAAACTGTGTGTGTGTGTGTGTGTGGCCTTAGTGTCAGCCCACTGCCTGCCTGTCTGCTGCAGGATAATTGTTGCTCTAATGGCTGGAAGAATAAACCACATCACATCGCCCACACACATAGACACACACACACATACACACACAGACACACACACACGGCTGATTGGGATCAGTCCAGCATTATAAGTGAAATGGAGGAGGCTGTAATGCAGAGACTGATATATTCCTGTCTCCAAACAATGTTCCTTTTCACCTCAGCTGTCAATCAAAGTCTTATGCAAAGTGTAATACACATTAATACACAGCGGAAACACCCCTTTCACTGATACTAATGAATGTGTGGTGAAACATGGTATTACACTTTTACCATCATGTCCGAGGGGAGGCTAGGCCGAGTTGGCTTCCGTTTCTAAAAAAGTCATTAAACTATGAAATGCACCGCCTGTCTCTCCGCAAACTCCGCCTGTGTTACACCTCCTTCACTGCGATGGACACCAAAATGTCAGTGAATGTTTTGTCATAAACATCTACATTTCCCCTCAGGTCATTCAAGCCAGACTTCGTCCTGATTCGCCAACACGCCTTCAGCATGACGGAGAATTCTGATTTCCGGAACCTGATCATCGGTCTGCAGTACGCAGGCGTCGCCAGCATCAACTCTCTTCAGTCCATATACAACATGTGTGATAAACCATGGGCCGTGAGTCACTTTTCAGTATCATACAGATTCAGAAATTCAGTCACTTCACCCATCCACCCCATGTCCACACTAATTTCCGCACCAGTCAGTTCTCCCGTCACACAGCAGCTTCACTCCGGCTGGGTGAAGTCTGACGCACGCTTTGTACGAGAAACGTGAAGTCGGCCACGTCAGAGTAAAGCGCTATCCACCCTCTTCTACATACATGAACCCCACAGATTCCCTCGATTGGCTAGTGTCACTGTGAGTGACAGGGGACAGAAAGTATATGCCCCTCCCACCTGGAGATCATGACTAATATTGCTCACTTTGACTCTGGGATTTAAACATGCAATGTACAATTTTGAACTGCACAATTACAACAGCCTGTCATGCCATACTAATGTCCTGGGGTAAAAAGATCAACACAAAGTTGTTCCATTAGGTCAAAAGTAATGGCGCCTTAAAAAAAGAAGTAGACTTAGAGTACGCCTCTGGTAGCTCAGCTCTCTACACCTCACACTGTCCTTTGAGGCGCTGTTCCAGCGTTTAGTCACCATTTTGTAATTTGCAGCTCTTTGACTTTTATGGATTTTTCTGGGCGTGGCTATCTGCAATTATTATGAATGTGCTTGCTAAATAATTAATTTGAACTAACAAAATCAAAGTGATAATAACAAAAAATGTATGGGTAATCTGGTGATATCTTTTTTGTTTACCCAAAACTTTATTCAATTATGAATGAAAAAGGCCTAATAATTATTTTTTACTTTAAAGAAAAGGGGCAAATTGATATAGGGTTTAATGATAGTAATGTTTGTGTAATGGCTGTGTGTTTTTTTTATTTTGCTCGGCAGTTTGCTCAGCTAATCAGCACACACAGGAGGCTGGGAGCTGAAAAATTTCCACTGATTGAACAAACCTACTACGCAAACTACAAAGAGATGGTAAGATGTTTATTTATTTCCTTATTCATAGATTTTCTTTGGGACGCCCACAGAGGTCACACTGAGGTGAAGATTATAAACTGAACTGAACCGAAAAGCACAAGGAGAACCAGAGCTGCAGTGTGGTTCAGTGGATTGGAGTGAAAATCATAAATACATGCTTTTATTTTCATATTCTTTAGGTAACCATGCCAACCTTCCCTGTTGTGGTGAAAATTGGACACGCCCACTCTGGAGTGGGTAAGGTACGTGTCAGCTCGACCAAAATCTAAAATGAATAATGGGCAAAAATTTATAGAATCCAAAGATAAACTGAACACATTTCTGGAATTTTTAAGTCATTAAATATTTAACTAGTGAAATGAATAAATAATTATATGAATAAAATAAATAAACAGAGATTTAATAATTCTGGACTGCATGTAGATAATATTGGCTGTTAATAATAATAACAGAAGCTATGATTTTTAACGCTTATCCCCTGTGTGAAGGTGAAGGTGGACAATCACACCAAGTTCCAGGACATAGCTAGCGTGGTGGCTCTCACACAGACCTACAGCACGTCCGAACCCTTCATCGACTCCAAGTACGACATCAGGATCCAGAAGATCGGCAACGACTACAAAGCCTACATGTAGGTCCAGCTGTCAGAGCGAACACATCCTCATGATTTCATTGTATTTAAGATAAAGGTAAATTATTTTTGTTTGCTTTTATTTTAGGAGAACCTCTATCTCAGGAAACTGGAAGTCCAACACAGGAACAGCCATGCTGGAGCAGGTGGCCATGACGGACAGGTAACAACATCACTTCCTGTTTTA
The DNA here is from genome assembly GCF_024256425.1 of Clarias gariepinus. Taxonomy (NCBI): domain Eukaryota; kingdom Metazoa; phylum Chordata; class Actinopteri; order Siluriformes; family Clariidae; genus Clarias; species Clarias gariepinus. The sequence continues at coordinate 684,308 of NC_071121.1, forward strand.
CAGGTTTAAATAAGCTCAGAGCATATTTTTGTTTTTTAAATAATAGTTTTGCATTTACATGTAAAAAGCACACACACAGCGCCTGCACGCGTAAACAGAGACACTTATCTGTTGGGATTTATTTTAACTTTTTTTTTAAGGCAAAGTGCTGGTTAATTTGTTTTATTTTAACTTTATATTTTGTATTAATTATTTTAATGTATTTATTTTTTTGGGCTGAGGAAGGAATAATTTAAGTTTCCATTATTTCTATTATCAATTTGCTTTGATTTATGAGTGTTTTGGAATATGAGCCCGCTTCCCGAACGAATTATGCTCGTAATTAAAGGTTCTTCTGTAGTCCTTTATCTTATGAAGCACAAGTGCCAAATTATAATGTTAAATTGTTTAAGTTATATTAGTGTGTATATTTTACATTTGTGTTTTGTGTAATTTTGCAAAACACTATAACTCCACAGTTTAGACATAATGGATAAATCACCCTGCAGTTGCGTTAGTGGTTATTTAAGTGTGCAGTTTTGTATCAATAATACGACGAGTGTAGTTTAATAATATACACAGTTAAATCTTGGATTGTGAGCATAATTCGTTCCTGAAGCCTGCTTGTATATCAAAACACTCGTATATCAAAGTAAACCTGCCCCATAAGATATAAAGAAAAAACTGATGATTTGTTCCACGACCCAAAAATATTCATAGAAAAATAATTAGTACAAAATATAAAGTAAAAATAAAACAAATTAACCTGCACTTAACCTTTAAAAAAAAGTCAAAATAAATCCCAAAAGATAAGTGTTTCTGTTTATGCATGCAGGCCCTGTGTGTGTGTGTGTGTGTGTGTCTGTCTGTGTGGATGAAGTAAAAGGAGGAATCAGCCTACCCCTTTTCATCTTACACAGTAAACCTTTCTCCTCTTTTATTTGAATTTCACACACACACACACACACACACACATTAACGGAAAGACTGTTTTGTCGGAAAAATTTGCATTGCTAACATCGCTAATGACACCCGTATGAGCGCATACTAACAAAATCACTGCTGTAAAGTAAAACAAACAAACAAATGAACCTGCACTTTACCTTTGAAAAGAATCGCGACAGAGCAGTGTTTTCGTGTAGAGCAGAGTATGTGTGTGTGTGTTTGTGTGTTTGTGTCTGAAGCCGAGAGGAGATGGGGGCGAATGGTGGTGTAAAGGTGAGTGTGTGTGTGAAAGGGCACAGTGTCAAATTATGCGTGCGCAGACGCATAAGGAGAGAGAGAGAGAAGAAATGTATCTTAAACCTCTCTAATGAGACTTGCTTTCGCTTTACACGCGCGCTGTACACACACGCATACACACACATGTGGTCACAGTGTTATAGTAAACAGTACACTCGTACATAGATGTTGATTATACCTGTAAGAGACGTGCTCTAAGACCCAGCAGGGGAGACGATTACCCACAATTCCGCAGCACTAGAAAGAGAAAAACAGTTGCTGTGTTGTGATAACGTGACGCTTGGCGTCAAAACAGGAAGCGCGTGCGTGATACATGATACTTGGTACTCGTAAACCAAGACTTGCTCATTTTGCAAGTCAAAAGTAATTAAAAATCTTTGCTCATCTTGCAGAACACTCACGAACCGCGTTACTCACAATCCAAGGTTTCACTGTACTGAACTTTTGTTATTTCAATGCTAACACCATTACCCATCATTTCAGTTAAAAATAAAAATAAAATAAAAAGGCTTACATGTTCGTACTGGTTGTGTGTGTGTGTGTGTAGGTATAAGCTATGGGTGGACACATGCAGTGATCTGTTCGGAGGTTTGGATATCTGTGCAGTTAAAGCCATTCACGGTAAAGACGGAAAAGATTACATCACTGAGGTACGTTTATCACAGCACTAAAACTGTTTCATTATTTATTTATTATTGTCAGTCACCTGAAACTTCATTACGCAGATGATTTTATGAATTTCAACATGCATAAAAATTGTGGAATTTGTCAAAGTGCAGAATTTTTTACAGCAGTAAAATTGTCCAATCATGTTACTGTATGCAAATTATTTAAATACTAAGAGAGAGGGGGCGGGGCCTGAAAGTGTAGGGCATTTTTCTTTTATTAATATATTCATGCCTCTGGATTTATATATACAGTATATTTATATAGATAATGTTTTTTTTTTGGGGGGCAAACTGATTAAAAGAACTGAATAGAGGAGTAAATATATAAACCTAAATGTAAATGTAAGTGAAATTGAAAACAAATCAAATATTTTTATCATTATTGTGGCTTATTATAAAATTATAAACTCATTATAAAATTTTTAACAGTCATTATTATATGATATTTACGAATGCATTAGAAAGATATTTTAAGCGTGTCCTCAGGTCCACACTGGATTTGTACAACAGAATAGGATGATTTTCAGATTTACTGGTGACGTCACAGCGGTCTGTGGCCTGGAGTTCAAGAAAGTGTCATTAATCAGAATGTCTGTGTGGGAGGGGCGGTGGTATTAACTCACGTGTCAATCACAGTGACACAAACTACTGGCCTTGTGTCAGCTCGTGTATGTGGAAGAGGGCAATTAGTGCTTTGCTCAATAATTAGAAATACTGGGAAATGCAGGTTTAATGAAACTGTGTCGTGGATCAGGTGGTCGGCTCGTCCATGCCTCTGGTTGGAGATCATCAGGCTGAAGATCGGCAGCTCATAGCAGACATGGTTATAACCAGGATGAACCAGGCCATGTCCCAAAACCCTAAAAGACCCACCACCATCCAGCCATCACAGGTACACACATACACACACACACACACACACACACACGGACACACACATGCGTTTTAAACCTCAGTATGAACTTATGGTATTTTAACCTATAAGAGCCCGGACCCAGTTCTCCTTTAGGAGACATTATGGGGTGTAACATGGTGCACCACACACACCACATGGAACACCTTGTGAATGATGTCACATGACATTTTCTCTGACAATTTTAGAGTTAAAGGCCCTATGTGACTTACGTTACAGTGATATTTTATTAATTTGTTTTATATAAATCTGCTTAAGAAATAGAATCAGAACAGTTTAAGTCTAACACATGAGATGGAATTAAATTATTATAATTGTTAAATTAGATGGCACTTACTTTCAGTAAGAAAAAAAACATGCTTTTTAAAATGAGCTAGTCACATGTCTTCCCCAGACACACCACCATTTTTTACAAACTTGAAACCTCGTACCTAAGAAAGAATATAAAGTAAAGAAAGCCTGTCGGCGGTGAGTCTGACTGAGCGCTCGTCTGCTACACTGACAGACAAATTTCACCTTTATTCATTATTCTGTCCATAAAACATTCCATCTCTGACATCTGGAATCTGTGGTCCATCAAACTGTTAGACATTAATCTTTGGATCACGGTTCGGTGTACCCAGGTACGGTGTGAATCGGGTGTGAAAGCGAAACCTGCCAAAATACGGAAGTGTAATGTGGTTTAGAATAAAACCTCTAAAGTGCGCAGCTATAGCAGGTACAGGAGGAGGGCAGACGAGACGGTCATTCTGGACACTTTCCTTAATATTAATAGTCGACTTATTGTAAACTTTGCCACCAATGTTCTATTTGTATTGATTGGTTTATTGGTGCCTCACAAATTACCGACATGCACACTGTCACCTACTGTATCACTCAATCAGGGCCTCTGGTACGGTATGAAACAATCCTCAGTCCTCAGTACTGTAACCTGGAAATATAAAATTATAAATATAGTCGTGAGCATTGATGGAGCCACCGTTCTTTGTTTTTTTTTTGTTCACGTCAGAACGGAGCTCAGAAGGACGTGGTGACGGATGGGAAGAAGACGCCGTCCCAGAAGGCTCCTCAAGGCTGTCTGCAGTACATTCTCGACTGCAATGGAGTCGCAGTCGGACCCAAACCGGTCCAGGCCAAATGAGACGAGAGAGAGAGAGAGAGAGAGAGAGAGAGAGAGTGGGGGAAACAGGGGCACTCAGCACAGGGCTGAGATCTAAACACTGATTAGCAGATTGAATTGAGACAGTGGTGTGTGTGTGTGTGTGTGTGTGTGTGAGGGCAGGTTGTGTCTCAGAGAGCGAGCCTGGACTGTTTTTATCCCCTATGCAGTGTCAGTGTGTCGCTTTAGTTGTGCGCTTGTGATGGTCGCTTGTTGTTTGTGTGTAAAGCGGTTGTTAAATTCAGGCCTGTGTTTAATTACAAACGTGGTGTTTAAAACGAGCAGATCGTTAACTCGGAGCTCAGTGTCGCTTTACTTCTGCCCAAATTATCGTCTTTTTCATTTTTATTATCCTCGTTTTGTCTTGATGGGTGTTCAGACTGTTCACAACTCTGTGTGTGTGTGTGTGTTTAGTATCAATGTGTGTATGGCGATGATTTATGGAGTTTATTTTTGCATGAGCACTTGTTGAGAGTTGAGAAGCTGTTTTAAAACTCACAGCTCCGCTCTGAAGAAGACATTAGTGACGTGGTGGACGTGTGTGACTAACATGACTAACATCATCAGCTGTAATTTATAGGTCGTTTAAAAGGATTTCACAGAAGCGTCTCATTATTGTAGAGATATAATGAAGTCAGACGTGTATTTACCCGTAGTTTAGACCAAAACTCAATTTTATTTTAAAGAATAAAGAAGTTTATAAAATAATGGATGGCTATGTTACATATAAGGCCTATGATGCCAGAGTATTAGGGAACAAAATAAAGGTTTTTAAACAACATACTGGACCAAGAAATATATATAAAATAAATAAATCAAATGATAATAATAATAATAATAATAATAATAATAATGCTGTTGTACATTAGGCATATATATATAATAATAATAATATAAATCCAACTTTATATTATTATTATTATTGTTGTTGTTATTATTATTATTATTGTATAAACTTACTATATATTAATTTTTCCCTAACACAGATATATAAAATATATATATATACAAAATTCCATTATAAAATATTAGTCTTGATATTTAACTTTTTTGTATATGTATTTGTTTTTTACACAATGCAATTCATTTGATTAGTTTTTGTTATTTTTATTCATATTATAACTTTTTTTTTATGGAAAAGCCACTTTATGTAAAGTTTTGGTCAAAAAACCCAGGAATTATAATAATATTGAAACTAAATTTTCATACTTTGTAAACATTTACAGTATATGAAAACATTTTGATCTGCAATTTGCAATTTTTGTTCATTTTATATATTTTTTTAAAATGATGCTTTTTATGCCTGAAAACATTTTTTGGCCAAACCAAACAGAATTTAAAAAGACGAAAGACAGAATTTCCGTGCATTGCATCATTAGCTTGTTAGACAGGTTTACTGTAAGGTTTAATTTTCTAAACAGAAATTAAGACTAGATGTGAATGTAGACCAAAGGGTTGATTTCCCTGTGTTTTATCTATTTAGATATTAATGAATATTTAGGATGGAGTACATTCACAGCAGATTGCACTCCGGTTTAAACGCTGTACTGTAGAGACGTGATGAAACTACAAAACCCAGGCTCAGCGACGTGACGATCTCTCTGTTACCCTACGCGGACGGCGAGGTCGTAAGCCATATGAGCGCGAGGTGACGGCGGACGTGAGTGTGTTCTGTATTTTTATTTCCTTGTGCGAGTGTCACTGTGATGAAAGCTCGCAGGTGCTGAAGGTTTGTGTTACTGCCATTCTTTACATTTCTGCCTTATTTCACCGAACAATAAGTGCAATATATATATTTATACTTCTATTTATATTTACATCTGTATTTAATCACAGCCAGATTAATGATTGTAGAGCTAAAAGTCTGCATTTCGGACTCGGCCCTGTGTATCGATGTATTATATTTTTTGCTTTGTTCTCGTTTTTGTTTTTTTGTGTTGCATGAGAGAGTGGAAATTAACGTGCCGTAACATAAACAAGTGTGTGTTGATGTTGATGTTGACAATAACACTGTAAATGTCTGTTAATGAAATTCCACAGCTAGCTTCAGCAACCTATTAACATTTGTGTCTTTGGTTTAATTCTATGGCTGTTGTGGTAAAAACATGCGCATGACAGAATTTCACTGAAATTGTATATTTCTATCCCTAATCAGAGTTGTTTAATTTAATTGTGAGTGTGTAATGTACTTGTGTGAATCCAAAAATACGTCCACAAAGCTGTGTGCTACTATTTTAAGCTATAAATAGAAATCTATGGATAGAATATAATTTAATATATTAAGGGCCAAGGTTCGGTGAATCTTGAGAAAAGTCAGATTGTTTTGAGTTAATATTGAGTGCATATTAATTAAGGTGTAACAATAAAGGTATTCAGAAACACCTAACCTTTGGAGAGAGTACCAAAAAAAATAAAATAAATAAATTTAAAGCAGAATAAAAAAAGAAAAATACAAAAACAACAATCCCAAATCAAACATCAGTGCATTTGTAATGTAAGATCTTCCTTTCTCACAGGCAATAAAGGTCACATTGCAATATAAATACTATCTGTGTTAGTACTTTATTTCCTTACAGTGTCCATCATGCAAAGCCAACAACTAATGCTAACACGATTTACCAAGTGAAAATATCTTAAATATTCTAAACTGTATCTCGTATTCTATATAATAAGACTGCGAAAAGTTTAACAGAAATATACGATTATTAAACCTATTTCTATATAACATATTCTAATTTTAAGCCTAAATTATTATTAAAGTAAATTTTATTATTAGTTAAGTTATTCTATTAAGTTCTATTATGTATTTATATTGTATCTTTTTAATGAAAGATTTATCTATCAGTAGAATGAAAAGCATGAAATTAGTAAAAATGTCTAAATAGTTTTGAAAATCTTACACTACTAACCTGTACATGTATGTTTATAATGATCTTATATTATTAAATACATTTCACTTTATTCAAAATAATTTCCTAAGATCAGGTTTTACCTGTTTACAGAAAAAAAATCTAATATATTCCACTTTTATGTCATTTTCACCTTTCAGTGTGTAAAGGAAGCAAAATTATACAGTCTGTAAATTATACAGCGAACTGTGCGGTGGAGAACCTTAACTGATCTTTGTGGAAAAGATTTATACAAATTAGAATAGATTTAACTGGACAGTTTGAAAATATGTGTAATGAAAATGAAAAACACAGAATGATTGAACTGGGAGTCGAGCAACAGGAGAAAATATTTCACTCGCCATCTGTAATGATGTCAATGTAAAGACGTTAGAAGTAAAAAGTGAGTTTTGTTTGTTTGACTAAAAGTACAGCAGGCATAAGAACCGGAGCGCTGCTATAGTTCAAGTTTAAATACTAATGTGTTTATACATCATGTTTAACCACTAACATACTAAAATTTGTAACTAGAACTATAGTAAAAAAAGAAAAATCTTTAAAAACCTAAACTAAAATACTTACACCTAACAGCGTTATAACAATTTACTTTATTTATACAGCTGTGTAGTTTACTAAATATCAGTTACTTTCTTTTTTAAATGTATTTCTACTCTACTTTTAACAATTACAAAGCAGCTTCACAGGAATACATTTTTGCATATAAATTGAAAAATGAACAGATTTTCCAGTTTGTCCTGAAAGCTGGAGATGAGTGTGTTGAGGGAAAACCGGCATGAGGGAGAATCCTGGAGAGGAACCAGACTCAAAGCTCATCCTGGTTTGGGTTACACCACACAGCGAGACCATAAATCAGTCAGAGTTTATCCTTACAGTAGCGTAATGGATTGAGTGGATGTACAGTATAGTATATTTAGTGCACATGCAAGCAGGGACAGCAGGAGTCACTATGACAGCAACTGAATTGAAATGATTTTTCCTGTTGCTTCCCACATCAATCATTCTGTGTTTTCAGTTCTTGTGAAATATATTTTACAGATTTTACGCCGACCCACAGAGCAGTCTTTTATGGCTTATACAACATAATCAACAAAACATATTTCAGCCTATGCTTCATTTCCCAGAAGATAAATCAGGCTTTTTATTGAGTGTGAGAGCATCAATAGCGCCCCCCAGTGACACAGACTGCACACACTATAATAGATTAAATAAATGGGCTTAATGTCCAGGTTTTTAACATCTAGTTAGAGTAACATCAAATACAGGCTGAAAACTGAATAATTGATAGCTGATTTTTTAAAATAATTTGGTTCTCAGCTTATTTTTTAACAAACTCTACTCATATATTACAATAAAGAAGTGGTGTTGTTGGTCTTTGGCCTGCTCCCGGCAAGGGGTCGCCACAGCGGAGTACCCAGTCCGCACTACAACTTGGCACAGGTTTTTACGCCGGATGCCCTTCCTGACGTAACCCTCCCATTTCATCCGGGCTTGGGACCGGCACTGCATCCAGTGGCTGGGGTTTGGGTACTGCCTGGGAATCGAACCCGGCCGTATTACAATAAAGAAGTAGTGACATAAAAATAGAATTTACATAAATGAGAATTTGCTTGTATCCAACAATAAAATAAATAAATAAAAAATAATAATAGTAATAATAATAATAATAATAATAATAATGTGCTAGTGTAAAAGATGCATTTGGAATAAAGTGCAGGTAGTGTGTGAGCAGTGCAGTGTTGTGGAATGCATTGCTGAAGGAGTCACAGTGAAAAAGCTTCCATATTAATATATATATATTACACATGAAAGCTTCCACCACCGATCCTGACCACCTTCTATAGAGGAACCATCGAGAGCATCCTGAGCGTCTGCATCACTGTCTGGTTTGGGAATTGTGCCATATCGGACCGCAAAACCCTACAGCGGATAGTGAGGACAGAGGAGAAGATCATCAGGGTCTCTCTCCCCTCTATTGAAGACATCTACACCACACGCTGCATCCGCAAAGCCACCAGCATTGTGGCTGATCAGACACACCCCTCTCACACACACTTCACACTCCTGCCATCTGGAAAAAGGTTAGGTTAACTTCTTAATTCTTGCTGCTACGTTAAGGAACGTTTACTGTTTCTCCACCACTTCAACTCATCACCTCGACACCGTATTATTGTCATGTCGTGTTTGTCGCACTGTCACTTTGTTGCTCGTTTGCACATTTGCACGTGCACTTTGTTGTCTGTTGTCTGTAAAACCTGTAGATAGTCTTCCTCAGTTAGTTAGTTTTAGTTAGTTTTTGTTAATTTATGCTGTAATTTATGTTGTATGTAGCACCTTGGTCCTGGAGGAACGTTGTTTCGTTTCACTGTGTACTAACTGTATATGGTTGAAGTGACAATAAAGCCTACTTGAACTTGAACTTGAACTATATGAATTAAATGTCGGAGAGCCCGGGGGCGTAATGTCACACTCTTCACACTCTTTTATATATCTTGGGATTAATACATCATATTGTTAAAATGACATACCTAGTGAAGGAACAGTCTTAGGCACATATTTTGTATTTATTTCATTTCCTTATCTTGTTTCTGTACAGACTTATAAGTATTTAAGTATATAAATAGTGAGTGTGAATGCGTGACATGTTGCCCCACCAGCGGGTAAGTGTTCACACCGTGTGGGGTGAGACGTCACATATAAAACAAACCAATTTAATGTTGTTATTGTTGCTTATTTTTATTTATTTTTTTAACTTCAAATTCAAAATTTAATTTATCTACAGAAAAACCTCGATTAACCACAGACCCTGAAGAAATCCTGGAATGTGGCCGTTAAATCACTACCGACTACAACTGGGAAATAATTTCAGTCAAACTTTCAAATCCTCACTAGTCAGACTCGTCTCTTATTACATCTGCCTTTATTGTGTATTTTAGACTACGTTGCTCTTCATGTCCTGTGGAAGAGACGCTCTCCACTCCTTCACTCGTCCGTCAGGGACAATCGCAGTTTTTCTTGTTTTTGTTTGTTTGTTTATTTGTTTGTTTTTCGGTTGGCGGTCTGGTTGTCTTGACCAGCTCTTGGGTGTGGCCGAATGTCCTCTGCAGTAGGTTGGTGGGTGAAGATGGCATGAGGCAACATGTGGCAACTCGATCAAGTTAATGTTGAATGTTAAAACTGGTAAATTACTGCTCACCCAGTTAACTCTGCGCTTTGCTTTTCCCAGACAGAAGGACATCAGCCCAGGCACAAAACTAGTATTCCACTTTTAAGTAGCACCCTCTTATCGAGAAAATATTAACATAAAAATGTGACAACTGACCCATGTGACAGGAAGCCCCGGTCTCCCCTAATTGAAGATGTAATTACATTTAACTCATCAGTCTCATGAATTAATCAGTCCAATTAGGTGAACAATCTCACAAAAAAAATCCACTTTTTTCATTTCAATTGGTAATAATTTTTCAGTTGGTGAAAATGAATAAAACATTAATTTAGCAGAGAGCAGTAATAATTAATAACTTACTATCCAAGGGCTTAGTTCTGAATAATTCAACATAAAAACCACAAGGCAATAAAATCCTCAGTAAAAATTGCATTTAATAAAATACTGTATAAAAGAATATAAAAGAATTTAAGTTCAGATTGTGTTATTGTGTGAATGGAATAAGCTGAGCAGGATGTTAAAAAGCCTCGATCAATTAAAGAGGTAAAACCTCACCGTTCATTATAATATACATCCGCATTTACATTTAGGCACTTGGCAGATGTTCTTATCCAGAGTGACTTACGAAGGTGCTAAAGTCAATCCTACATGTGGCGCTCTCTTATTAAACTACTTACTAAACTTGTTTAGAAATAAAAATGATGGCGGATGACGGAGATACGCGCGGCTCAGTACCAATGTAGCTTTGTGTTTAATTTAATTTAAAGTTAAATTTTAAACTCTTGTATTTGAAGTTAGTTTGTGGAGTTTAAACGCTGCTCCTGGTCTTTAAGTGAGAAAACTAGTGTTATAAGGAACGAGCTACATTTAATTACTCGTGTTTAATTCAGTTTAGTTAGTTCAGTTCAATTCAAGCTAATGGTTTGGAAGGTCCCAGGTTCAAACCCCAGCATTGGGAAGTCGCCTCTGTTGGGCCCCTGGGCACGGCCCCTCAACTCCTCAGATCTATAATGTTATACATATAAAAAGTCACTCTTAACAGTCTGGATGCGTGTGTCTGCCAAATGTAAACAAAACCTATCAAATCAAGGTACTTACATAACTGCAATATTAATTGAATTGGCACCGAGGTACGGTATAAGGAGGTACGGTATCAGGAGGTACGGTACCAGGAGGTACGGTATCAGGAGGTACGGTACCAGGAGGTACGGTATCAGGAGGTACGGTAATCAGGAGGTGACTGGTGATTCTCTGATATTATTTTTTCCCTCGTACGTAGTGTGATGTCATGATGTTAGATGTGAACATTTGCTGAAGCTCTTGGACCGATCCGCATGATTTCATGTTTTGTGCACACGGGTGTTCCTAATAAAGTGGACAATCAGTATATAACAAACAAGAGTGTGTTTATTTTTATTATTAATTCTTATTATGAGACTCTGACGTCTCAGAGCCTCGTTTGTGTTCAGTGACGTTGATTAGTTGAGTGGTTTATTACGGCTCTAAGACACTGCAGTGTGATTATTAGGAAAAAGTGAACAGTTACTAAAGAATTTCTAAAATTCAGTTAAATCAGCTTGAAACAAACAAATAGAAATAGAATACAAAAATGTGATATTTTAAAAAACTTTAACTTTCTGCAATTGAAATTTTCACTTTTATTTTTTTGTCCTTTTATTTGTTCATGACTCAGCATTTAAAAATGTGATTTCACAATTAATCTGTAATATTATTTATTTTGTTTATGAAAGCGGTAACTGTTCTGAAGTCTATTAACACGTACAGGAGGGAAATCCAGGAACCATGAGCTTTATATTTAGAGTGAAGTGGAAATGAGAGCACGGAGATGAGATACAATCGGAGAAATTTAAAAGGGATGTGTGTGTGTGTGTGTGTGTGTGTGTGTGTGTGTGTCAGACACAAACACAAAGACACACTTTAATAAGATGGACATCACTATCACAGATCATCTTTTTAAATCCTCTTCATTCTGTAATTAAGGCACTTTGTTTACCTGTTTATTATTAATAATACAGTATTATATACAGTATATATATATATTACGAGCTTTCCTCAGATTTCCTGTTGATGGTTCAGGCTGTCTGTAAAATGTCTGGAAGCCGCAGCAGAACCTCACCGCAGGTTAATGTTTAAAAAAATCTGACCTTTGAGCTCATTAGGTTCCACTCTGACTATAAAACAACAACAAAAATAAATAAATAAATCTATTAATCATTCACTCTGTACTTTTCCTGCTCCGCTTCATTCAGTCCGATCCCAGACACTCGCTCGGATTAACGATGCACACAGACGGAGAGAACGTCGACTCCTGGGACCTGGGTTTTACGTTCAGTCCTCTCGGACTAGATGAAATGAGCGTCGCTGCTCTGGAGACGACGTTCCCATCAGAGGCCGAGTTCTCCTCGGGTGATTACAGCGAGGACTCCAGCTTTAGATCGGACCTCGTCAGCGACGCGGACGCTCGGTGTCTTCAGAGTGAAGAGGAAAGTACGTCATACTGACACTGAGAATCACAATCTCACCACCGCGCTGCTGAGTTCAGGGTCCGGGTTCGGTCAGAAGGTGTTGATTAATTCTCTAAAACAGCGGCTCTGACGGTAGTGCAGGTTTATATGTGAGGTTAATGTGCTCGCTCTCACACGTTACGGTCAAAGATCTCTGAATCTTCAAGTCATTTTGTAACGATATTGTAAGGAGTCTCCAGTGTCAGCGCTTTGTAACAGTCTGAGTTAAAGCTGGAACTGTAGGTTTATACTTCAAGAGCTGCTATAATGTAAGTGACATAAATGTAAGTATATATACAGTATATACATAAAATATACACGGCAGTATAACACTGTTTAAAGTTGCTGTGGTTTAAAGGAATAAAACCGTTGGGGTGTGCTGTTAGAGGAAAACAATCAGCTTCAGGATGATAACAGTAAATCTGCTTCATTACTCCAACCTGTCACTCTGCCTTTTATTACTGACTCACACACACACACACACACACACCTATGCATGTTATACATCTAGATCAGTCAGTGTGAGTAATTCCTAATGCATTGTGGGTAGCGGTGTGATTGCAGAATGATGATGGTTGAGCAATCAGCCGGAGCGAGCGATGATGAAACGCTCTTAAAGTTCTAATGGAGGCCTCAAACACAGAACAGTTACAAGAATGTTAAAGTCAGCAGGTTTAAATGTAGACGTTCTGCACATCGCATGTTCGCTATCACGGACTGAATTATATCAGAGTTGGAGATTTTTCTTGTTTTGTTTTAATAAAAGTGGTTTTGTCCTGGTTCAGGTTCCGGGTGTTCCGGGTGTTCGGGTTCTAAGACTTTGGGCCTCCGTACAGAGCGCAGCTTCTCGTACGCCAAACTGCACAATGACGTGAGCGCTGCCTTATTAAACGTGGAGTGTAAGATATGTGGAGATCGAGCCTCGGGGTATCACTACGGCGTCCACGTTTGTGAGGGGTGTAAGGTAACTGCATCAGGGTTAGAACAGAAAACATTCTGAAGAAGAAATAAAAAATCACATGAAAAAAAAATTGAATCTGAAATCTGTCTGATGTCAAACCTGTGATGGGATTTACTCTAAATAATCATTTATTCCATTTTTGGGAATCCTTCTCTTCAGGGTTTTTTTCGGAGAACCGTGCGATTGAACCTGAGGTATAAACACTGCAGCCGGAACTGTCCGGTCCAGAAGAAAAGCCGCAACAAGTGTCAGTTCTGTCGGTTCAAGAAGTGTGTTACTGCGGGAATGTCTCACACAGGTACGTCCACAAACCGCTCACCTGCTCATCTTTACCCCCAAATCTGTGGTCCTGCGGAGGAACTGAAATATGACTCCCTCACAGCCATCCGCTTCGGGAGGACGCCTCTGGCCGAGCGCGAGAAGCTGATGATGGAGTTCCACTGTCTGGATTCAGAGGCAGAAAAACAAAAAGCCATCGCCAGGAATTTATACCATTCTTACCTCAAACACTTCCCAATGACGAGGAGCAGAGCCAGAGCCATTCTATCAGGAAAAGACGAAGAAAACACGGTAAAAATCTATCAAATAAACTCCTAATCTCACCCCAAATCCCTTCTCCATAATCTTAGTCTAATCATTAAATCTAATCTGATCTGATCCTCAATCCAACGTCCGGGATCTGATCTAATCTGAAATTTAATCTAGAGTTTTAAATTTAAAGAGAATGATTTAGGGTTAGTGTTTTTAGGGGAATAAAATGTAGATTTAGGATTAGGATTTATAAATTATAAGTGAGATCTAAAGTTAGGGTTAGACTCAAGACATGAAATTTAAGATCACAGATCGAGTGTTAAAGATTAAAAAATAGGGTTTGGATTTTTTTTTTTTAATTAGAGTTAGTTAATATTCGCGTTCGGCACATGGCTTTATAGGTTTAGAGTTAAAGTCAAGATGAAGATTATTTACAGATTAAGTCCAGTAAATGTGGGATAAAGTGATTGGCGGTTATGTTTACAGATGAAATTTAGGGTAAATCATAGAGGGTTTAGATTTAAAATGTAATTAAACCTAAAGACTTACCTAATGCTTATTTGGCCTAATCCTGATATTAAATGTCTAATCTCTAATCTTAATTAATGTTCCCTAATTTTATAATCTAATCCTCAACTAAACCTTTTAATTTAATCATTTAATCCAGAATCCTATACTCATCCCTAAACCTTACTTCCTTTGGCCCTTTTATTTGGGTCGTTTAAAAATGTTTCAGATACAGAGTTTTAATTTTTGATATCACGGGCTTTAGCAGAGCTTAAACTAGCACGCATCTTTCTTTTTTCTTTTCTTTTAATCTTGAGTGCGCTCTGCTGATGGAGATTCGATCAGAGCTTCGGATCAGAACTCTTACATAGATGCTCTTCTCTCCATCAGCTGTTCATCATCCACGACAGGAAGTCTCTGAGGGCCAGTGAGGAGTTCCTGAAGCAGAAGCAGGTGTCGGAGTTGGCTCTGGTTCCTGCCGCCGATCTGGAGCTGTCCCTGTTCCACCGCATGCAGTACTTCATGGCCGAGACCGTGTGTGAACTCGCAGAGTTCGCCAAGAGCATCCCGGGCTTCAGGGAGCTGGAGCCGAGCGATCAGATCACCATGCTGAAGTACAGCACCTTCGAGGTGAACATGATCCGTCTGAGTCACTTCACCAACAAGGACGGCGTCCTGACGGCCAGGGGCTGGATCTTCATAACCCGAGAGTTCATCAAGAGCCTTCGGCAACCCTTCTGTGACATGATGGAGAACAAGTTTCATTTCCTTTCTAAGTTCAAAGCGCTTGAGTTGGAGGACTGTGACCTGGCGCTCTTCATCGCTGCACTCATCCTGCGTGGAGGTAAAAAAACAAACCAAAAAACCTGAACCTTCCATTACTCGCTAGCTATTAGCAGCTAACTCTGCCTCTCCTCTCCGCTTGACTGCAGATCGTCCGGGTCTGGTGAACTCCAGAGCCATCGAGGCGCTCCAGGACGATGTTATTCAGGCTCTGGAGCTCCAGCTGAAGGTCCTCCACCCTGAGTCTCCTCACCTGTTCGCCAAACTGCTGCAGATGGTGTCGGACCTCTGGCCGCTGATAGCCGAACACGTTCGCAAGATCCACCAGCTGAAAGAGAGCGAGCTGAACTTGTTTCTGCACCCGCTCTTACTGGAGCTCATTCAGGACCTCGACTAGAACCTAGAACACGATCAGGAACCGATCCAGTCTGTCTGATTGTCCATCTGATGTTATATTAATAACTTGCTTTCGTAAATTTCCCATAAACAATAACAGCACATCACCTTTAAATGTAATCTTACAGAATTCCTTTTTTGTTAAAATCAAAACAAGAACAAATTTCTCATTTGTATTGGAAAAAGAAAATAAAATTTCTTGAATCAAGCTCATTAATAAAAAGCAAGATCTAAATTATTTATAAAACTATGAGAACGTAACCTGATACTTTGCTTTAATGGCAGCGACATTCTCCTGCTTCTGATGTTCACATCTCATGAGCTGAAGGTGCGAGAGGTTTGGTTCTTTAACTGTTTGAGATACAGCAGGCTGTAATGTTGATTCCACCAAGAATTTGAACAAGGCAGGAGATCAGGCTCCCCATGTGGTTTTAAGTTCTTTCTGTGTGTGTGTGTGTGTATTGGCATGAGAGAGAGTCAGAGGTTCATGTCCTCTCTAAGTAGGGGACGTACAGTGTGATGATGTTTGATTCTGATTAACATGAGCGCTCTCGTTCTCTGAGCAGATCGAAGCCCTTTGGAGGACTGTAGAGGCTTAAAGCAGAACCCCTAAGGGTGTTGGTTCAAATCTGGCTTGAAGGAGGAAATGTTTATACAACATTATTAAAGTTCTGTTTCTAATCTAAAACAATCCTAATGAGTTAATCATAAACACACCGTATAAACTCCATAAAGTGGATTATAGAGCTGATGGTTAATTATGAAGAACCATTTCCCAGGTTTTTTTTGCCAGTCATGATTATGATGTCACAAGGTAGAGCCAAAGTCCATGCTGTCCCAGTCAGCAACATCCATTCTGAGCACTGATTGCTGAAGTTTGCACACCCTCATTTCAAAATAAAATCATGTAATATGAATAAAATTCTAAGCTTTTTATATGTTCAGAATATACACAATTAATATACAAAATTATATGTTCAGTATTAAATTATTAAGACAATATTTAAACTTTAGAAATCACAAATTATGTTTTGGGTTTTTTTTGTTGTTGTTTGTTTTAGACCATGAGCAAAAGTTCCTTAGTTTAAGTTCTATATGCACGAAATGCAAATGAACCTCTAAACCAAAAATTAATCCAATCCATGACTCTGGGAACTGTAACACAAGTTTAGTGATCCTTTGCACACACCCCTAATCGATACTCCTCTAGTCAAAATAAATGTTCAAGTCCTGGAGTCACAGAGGTAAGGATGCCAATACTTAAAGAAGAAAAGTGAAAACTTAATTGGATGATGTGCAAAAATTTTTTCACTGTTGTATCCTGTGTGAAAAATCCTTTAATCAGAGACGTTATTATAATCACGACGATTCTAGCCCCGCCCACTTCATCACACACACACACACACACACACACACAGTGCAACACAGCAGTAGGAAAAAAAAACAGACTAAACTCACTGCTTCTGTTTTTAACTTTAATTTACATTTTATTAAAATAATCATTATTGATAAACAGCTGGAACTCGAGTCTGCAATAAAACCTTCAAATACACATCTGATTCAAAATCACACCGTTTTAAAAACTCTTCTGATCGACAGTAAAACTCTGAACACTGTTTACAGGCTGCTCACGTGAACGTTTAACACACTCACGTGAGGGAAAACTCACGCGACATGGGAAAGGCACTGTGACGTGAGGGAAGTGTGTACGGATCTGAAATGAAAACATCGGTCCTTCAGGATGTGACGAGGGGGGCGGATCCTCCGCTCCTGCAGCAAAGCAAAGCTTTAAAACAACTCGTCTGAAGTTTAGGGAATAGAAACGTGACGCTGCCGCTGTGAGCTGGACAGCAGGACGATCGGCGACTCGCTTCAGCACGTCGAATTCGCCAGTAAACAGAAACGCTTTAATGCTTAGAGCTGTAACAATAACACGTCGACAACTTTATAAACATGACACACATTTCATCTGATTTGTTTTTGTGCATGAAGACGACCTTCACCCTCACACAACACAACACTGTCTCTAACACTCGAGTCCTGGATCTCTTCACCTTCATCTGACAGACAGAGAGACAGACAGGCAGTGAGAGAGAGAGAGAGAGAGAGAGAGAGAGACAGAGGCAGAGAGAGAGAGAAAAAGAAAGAGACAGACAGAGAGAGGGGGTCACGCTGCGCTAACATCAGTCAGACGTCTGAGGAAGCGGCGCGTTGGTGGTTTCCATCAGCTCCTGATTGTCGAGTTAGAACACGGGCAGCCTCATGGAGGTCAAAGTGCAGGAGTTGATGTCCTCTGTGTGAGCGGCTCTGTGCAGCGACGGCTCCGAGGCGCTGCGGTTGATTTTGGGGAGCGCGTGCTGCAGGAGTTCGATGGAGGACAGGATCTGTACAAACATCAGGACAGGAGGAGGATTCGGGTTCCTTATTAAAGTTTTACTAACCAGTCAGGACATTTAGACGCTGATGATATGCAGAGTGATGTATAAAAGAGAGACGAGGGGGCGTGTCACCTGAGGGAACAGCGGCCTCTCGTCTTTGGATTTTTTAATGCAGTCGGCGACCAGACGCTTCATGGCTTTGGGACAGCTCTTATACAGCTTAGTGAGATCCGGGGACAGGTAACCTCGCCCGACCATGAAGATAATCTACACACACACACACACACACACACACAGTCAACACTTTATATCACTTCACATACCAACATTTTCTATATCCCAGTTAAATACGTGTGGGTTTAGTTAGAAGTTATTGATCATTTTATGAAAGGACTAATTATAAAATGTGTGTCTGTGAAGTGATAAAACAATGAGGTCATGCAAGTCATAAGAAAACACTACGGCTGCACACAACAAACAATCAAATCACACTGATTATTTGGACACACTGCAATGTACACAGTCATGTGCTGTTGTTGGACCGTCTCCGCTCCTGTGGCCACACTGACCGGGGTTTAGGAATCGGCTGTAAATCGAACCTGAACCTTCCACATGGCGGGAACCACGGAGCCACCGACGCCATTATAACTATCAAATGCACTACTTTGTATTTAATTATCTTTAACAAGCTAACGGCTAATAATGCATAAATAATCCCATTAAGAGGATATCTGCAAATATTTATCGATCAATTTCAATAACTAACTATATAATAACTAACAATAACTAATAAATAAACAACTAAGGCGAGAATCTCTAAGTATAATAAATTGCAGACTTTTGGGATTATATAATTGTACAGGTCCAGAGTGCGATTTAGATTTTCATGATGATTTTTATGATTAATTGTGTAACATACTAATGTGAAACCATACTCTGTACCTTCTTTCACCAGGCCTTAACCATGAGCTCCGACGTGTTCTCACGTGAGGTTACGAGTGTGAGGACATTGAGTCGTACCTGATCTCTGTTAGCGATGTGAGAATACGGAAGTTCTCCGGTCATCAGTTCAAACATAACGATGCCGTAGGAATAAACGTCGGATTGGAAGCTGTACGGATTGTTGTCCTGCATTCGGATCACCTCGGGAGCCTGGAGAGGAGAACCACAGAGGTAGAGGAGGAGAACCACAGAGGTAGAGTAGAGAAGAGGAGAGCCACAGAGGTAGAGGAGGAGAACCACAGAGGTAGAGGAGAGAAGAGGAGAACCACAGGGGTCCAGAAATCACACTGTTGCTGGAGAACACACATGGTGTAATCGATTCTGTCCCCCAGCGAACACTACAGAGATCTTTGTAACTGATGTTTCCACTGAAACTCACCATCCACAGTATGGACCCTGAGGGATGCTCGACCTGATGAGATCCGCTCCAGCGCGCCTTCACTGTGGCCAACCCGAAATCCCCGATCTTCACTGTCAGGCCTTCGTGCAGGAAAATGTCTGTGTTCTGGTTAAAGAAGATACTTTTACAGGAAAAAAAAAATTATTTTCTAAAAAGGTAAAAATAATTAAATAAAAAACTGTTAAGGAGGCTTATAATACTTATAAAAATATCTGTCTTGTTTTTATTTCTATTAAATGTTTTTCAAGCTTTAATTTACGTCTTTTATCATATCGCTAATTTTATAGTGACTTTACCTTTTTTATTATAATTTTTTATATATTAAAAAATTTCTAAATGAACTTCATTTAAAAAAAGCCGCCCCAACCCTGAAAAAACGTAACTAAATAAAATAAATTGTAAAGATTTTGTAAATAAATAAAAAAAATCAGGTAATGTCTATTATTTTGTCTATAATCTGTATTAAATATTGAAATGTGGCTTTTGCAACTACAAATGACTACTTTTATCATATAATTAATTTCAATTACTTTATCCTTCTAATTTGCTACATTAATATTAATTAACATTAAGAAAAATCCACAAGTACTATTACTGTACTATACTTAATATATAGAGTATATTCAAAATATTACATGTAAATATTTTTGTACATTTAGGATACGATTATAATTAGCCTTTTTTAAATGAAAAAATTAAATGCATTTTAAAGTATGAAAGGTGGCACATTAGTCGAGTTATTATTATTATTATTATTATAATAACTAATACGAGAAAGCTTTTCTTTATTCCTGTTAAACTGTGAAGTGCTCTACACTTCAGAGCGTTAGTGCTTTAACATGCCCCCTTGTCTTCATGCACCAGATGAAATCTGTATCTTTCGGCTGTTCCCATCGAGGGGTCACAGCGAGACATTGGATGTGAACACAACTTGGTGGCTCATTTTATGCCGGATGACCTTTCCAAGAGGTCATGGGACCGGCACTGCACGCAGGGGATGAGCAGTATGGGGCGTGAAACCTATTGAGGGAGGGGCTTGAACCCAGATCCTCGAACCCACACCCTAGAGCCCCAGGCACCTGAGTTTACAATTCCCCACTCCCACCCCCACCTCCCTCACCTCCCTCATCTCCCTCACCCTCCACCAGACAAAATCTGTATAAATAAACACAGTGAGTGAAGGACACTGTTGGACTTCATGTCTCGGTGTATGATGTTCTTTGCGTGAAGGTAGCTGAAATCAAAAGAACAGAAGCTCAAGTTAAATTCACACACACGACTCTAAAACAGATGAGATGTGTTTTGCTTCTGTAGAAGGGGTGATGTTCGAGTCCCCCTGACACTCACTCCATGCCCTGAGCCGTCTGCCTGGCGATGTCGATCAGCTGCACCATCTGGTACTTGGTCTCCAGCACGTGGAGGTGTTTGTACAGACTGCTGCCGTCGCACCACTGCGTCACGATGGCCAGGTCATCTTTCGTCATGTAGCCCATAAACAGCAGGATGTTCACGTGCCGGGTTTTCCTGAGGACACAGAGGGAGGCTGGTTGTGAATGGTTATACTACACTTGTTGAATTAAGTTGAGTCTTGCGTGTTTTTTATTTTACAATAGGTGTGGTGGTGTACCTGGCCAAAAACACAAACAAACAAAACTCATATTGTTTAAAAAAAACTTTCTAAACATGATCTTATGTAAACAGAATTAATAATAAATCATACACCTCTGAACAGGCGAGTTCCAACGTGTGTGTAGGTAAACAAAGAAAACCAAACGGCGTGGATGCCGCCTCACCGCAGAACCGCGACTTCGTTACGGAAGGCCTGGAACTGCTCCGGCGTGGGGTCGATGACTTTCAAGATCTTCACGGCGACGTCACCTGAGAGTCGCGACAGAGGAACAAGAGCTTAGTCACACGTCAGCGTTCTGCACACAGACACCGCACAGTTCCGCGCTCGGGTTCTCCGGCGGGACGCGACTCTCTCACCGTGCCATTTCCCCTTGTATACAGTTCCGAAGGATCCGGAGCCGATCCTGGAGTGCAGCACGACCTCACTGGCTTCGATCTCCCAGTAATAACTCGAGTCTCTCTTATCCCTCGAACGCTGGGGGGGAAAATAACCGTTAGTCCACACCAGCAAAGAGATATTTAAATAAAAGTGTGTTTTATTTAAATTAGATGTAAATAGTCATCTTATAAAGTTTCTTCTTATTTTTCACATTTGAAGACTTACGATTTTGATTTTCCCCTGAGTGCTGAAGGACGACGGCCTCTCTTTCTGAGCAGGGGGCTGAGTTTTGGACTGGTTCCAGCCAGTCGGACTCTGGTTTGGGGAACTTCCTCCTGTAGGAATGTTAAAATAAATAAACAAACAAACAAACAAACAAAAAGTAGAAAGAGCATAAATTAAAACACAGAAATAAGATAATTTATAATTAAAATATGAATAAATTTTTATGTAAATAACTGGTGGATGATTAGTCAAGGTGGGCGTGTATTTAAGACCTTAAATGTAAAAATGTGGGTGGGGCATTAAGGTGCAAATTTATTTGTACAGATTTTGTTAGGAATTTAAATGAGTGCGACAAGAGATATATAACTACTCAGAAACGTTTGATGTCCATATATGGACTCTAACTACCTGTTCATAATAGGTGCGTCCAGTCTTTCATTTCATAATTGGATTAACAATTAATCAAAGAGCAATTAACCAAAATAATCTGGACTTTCTGGAGATCCCGTACTGCTGTGTTTCGTACCTGATCCATGGCCGTGTCCATGACGTATCGCATCCTAAACAAATAAATACGGAAACAAAAACAAACACACACAAATACACCCATTTAAAATTCTAACAGACCATGTGTTCCTTTTTCCCTTCATGCATTTAGAACACTTTATATTTGTTTCTAAGAGAAGTGAGACCCAGTGGCGACTGGAGCAAAGAAATCTTTGGGGGGGTGCAATCAAAATTGAAATTCAACTTTTAATAAATCGCCTGTAAATAGCCATAAGAGGAGCACCGAGTGTAAGATGGGCCGTGATCATGTGACTGCTGCTTAATTAGAAGATCAGATCGATCTGGTCCAAGCTCTCCAACTTTTGTTCTTTTTTAGTCCGAGCGCCTTGTGAAGGGGCATTTTAGCAAGGAGGTGACAGAATTTTCTCTCATATTTAGCAGCTTCCACGTCAATCACTATTTAATACATTAACTAACAATCTGCTGAGCGTTAATGAGACTCGTTGAGAATGGTCCAATCACATGAGCCCAAATATTTAAAAACAATATTGATTCGCTAAGAACAAAAGTGGGAGGGTTCGGGGCGCACAGTGCTCCGCCCCAAGGATGATTTGAAAAAAATCCAATTAGAGCTCAGGCTCAAGTCACATGCTTTTCAAAAATTTACGTTCCTACATAGACACTCGTTTGTCCGGCGCCCCGCGTTTTTTATAAACTATGTTAAGGAATACAACAGAATGACTAAATGACTTTATTTCATTATTAAAAATAAATAATTATGTTAAATAATTACATGTTAAAGTAGCATTCTTCTCTGCCTAACTTTAAGTGGGCGGCGCCCTTGCGCCCCTTATTGACTGGCCGCCACTGGTAAGACCTGTGAGTTAGGAATGTGAAGAGGTGAACAATACCTACTCTTCTCTTCAGACAAAATCTCCGGCACCAGGAACTAGGAGAAGTGTTCAGGCAATCTATCTACTCCGCACAATGACAACCACAAGGGGGAGTGACCACCAGAGTGACCATCGGAAGGAAATACAGAGAGAGGGTGAAAAGAGAAGCGCACACACACACACACACACACACACACACACACACACACACAGAGAACACTAACTGGTGTCCAAAGTAATATTAAATCATTGAAAGCTGGAAGGAGTCTCCAGTGCGAGGGCTCAGGGCTCAGCAAGAGTCAGACATAAAGCTCTAACCAAGTTTTGGAAAGGAGGAAAATATAACCAGTGTGAAAGGACAGTAACAGGAAGCAGTAGGGAAGACATACAGGAAGAGAGAGAGAGAGAGAGAGAGTCACCTCGATCAGGCTGCTGTCCACAGGCAGGGCGGTGCTGACCATGTGTACATTGGGCGTGGAAGTGGAGCGCTGTCTCTGTGAAAGAGCGCCCCCTGCAGGAGGATATGTCGTGCTGTCATTAAACGCCTGAGGAGTCGAGTGTCTGTGTGCAGGGCTGCCGGAGAAACGAGAGACACCGCAAACGTCAACAAAACATCACAAACAGGGGGACGAACCCACGTCAGCTACACGTTAGTGATGGGTCGTTCATAAACGTCTCTTCAACGAGTCTTTAAAGTGATTTAGAAGAACGAGTATCTCAGGGAATGATTCCTTCATTTTCTACTGGCGCGCATGCGCAAATCATCACACAACCTCTCGAGTGATCTAGTCCGAATCATTCGTTCTTTTGTCACGTGACTCCCAAAACCGCTTTGCCGTGCAATAGATTCAAATGAACGAACGACTCAGACCAGAATATATGATTCTATTTATTATTATATGTCCTTAGCTGCAGGTAACATTTACATTACTGAAACTCTAGACTAAATGTGTGTATGTATGTAGACGTGTTGGGGGTCTGTTTATTGAAAATGTAGCATCTTATTTTAATTACTAAAAAAAAGATTTGTTCATTTTGAACAATATTTAAAGAACCGAGTCACTAAAATGATCCAAACTTCTACTACACATACGCTTCACAGGTCATGTTTCGTCCAAAACTAGAGTTAGTAAAGTATTTAAAATCACAGGGCTCGGCCAATCAGGCTCTGTCGGACCGCACGGAGGGCTGCGGCGTCACCAGGATATGAACCCACCACAGAATAAAAATGGTTCAAGCTTAAAATTAACCAAAAAAGTTTTTTTTTTTGTATATAATGGTCAACTTTATATTCTGTTCAAAATATTGTGACTGAATGTACACTCAGTGTATAATAATAGATAATTATTTTTTTTTTATCTTTTTTAGATATTGTGCATGAAAACATGAAGCACCTTCAGGAAGTGTAGGACGAGATATATTTTGGTAAACTGTGATAAAACATTAATATAAGTAAACCCCCCTGTGTTTACACACCTTGACCATTAGTGTAGGTGCATACACACACACACACACACACACACACACACAGAAGAACTCGGGCTTTGTTTGATCTGAATCAGAGCTCAGAGTCCGTCAGCAGCAGCACTGGAACACTGTGAGAAGGAAACAGAACCTGAACACAATCAGCACCGCTCATGACTTAGAGAACCCAAGAAGCCCAAACCGGACCTGCGAGTGTCCAGGGATCACGTCTGTGTCGACACCACACATCACTCAGCACCGTCTCACACACTTCTGTTTTATTAGGAAACTACACACTAAAGATCTGAGGAGGAGAAGAGGAAGGCGTGGTACCTGCTGGGCATTCGGCTTATCGACTCCCTCATCCTCCGGGAGGTGAGTGGAGGCAGAGACGGAGCGCCGCTCTCACCCGGAGGCGGGAATAATCTGACGAAACACACAGCGATGAGATGAAACAGAATAAAGAGCTGAAAATAATGAGTCCTGTTACATAAGGGTGTGTGTTGTATTCATTATAGGACAATTAACATTTAACATCAAAATTGTACAGCTCTTTGTTTTTGTAGCATCTTGTACAATGTCCTTCTTAATGAAATAAATTCTTAATCATTATCATGAAGGTCGCAACTAATAAATATATATTTTACGTGTTAAGTTGAAACTCAGTCCTGATGTGTGATCATACTGTCCATGTCGTAGGTTTAAAGAGGTGCAGGATAGGGTGTAGGTGTACTGTAGGAGCAGTGAGGGTGTAGGTGTACTGTAGGAGCAGTGAGGGTGTAGGTGAGGGTTGTAGGTGTACTGTAGGAGCAGTGAGGGTGTAGGTGAGGGTACAGGTGATGCTCACAGCAGTTGCCTGATGTTACTCCAGTCCACACACATGGTGGGAACCTTGGTGCTGCAGTGCTCGTGGAACTTGTACCCACACGTCTGACAGCGGAAACCGTTCAGGAGGAACTTCTGGCACATGTCGCAGTACGCCAACTTCAAAAACGTCTTCCTCACCTCAAACACAAAGAGAGGATCATCATCATCATCATCATCATCATCGGGCTTTACACTTGACCGAATCATCTGCAGAAACTCACAAAGTTGTGTGTGGTCAGAGGAACATGATCCAGAACCTCCACCAGGAGCTCCTCTCCGATGAGTGACGTCGAGTCGGTGTCCCAGTCCATGCGAGAATTTTTACTGCAATTACAGTAAAAATTTATTAATTAATTAAAGTACTTACAAGAGGAGAAAAAAAACAATAAAAACACATAAGAGTTCAGTACACTCTGACTCCAAAATCATGGATCAGCCATTGATCGGTGTCGTCTGATCAAACTGAAGACCAGCCAGTTATGATCACGAATGCTCGAGCTTCTGAGTACTTCAACAGAAACGCATATTTATCAAACGCTGTGCGCAGTAAAAGACCTCCCATCTGCTCTTTTCTTCAGACCCACTCATTACACGCTCTTACACCGGTCTCACAACACCATGAGCGCCAATCAGTCTTGAAACATCTGCATACAAACCTGCGCATGGCTCTGGGTAATCACAACTGATCAACACGCCCTCAAGACTTTGGAGAGGTTTGAGGAAGTAAAACTTTACAGTTTCTTTATACTCCTACAGGTGGCGCTCTAAACTATTCTCACACTGGCAACCCATGTGGTTGGAGTGAATTATTTGCCAAGCTTGTTTGGAAATAATAATTATATTACATTACGGTTACGGTTTTTCGCCATGTAATGGCAGTGTGTGGAAAAGGGACAGATTTTGTCAGGTATATTGATATGCTTTACATTGTATATTTGTGTCAAAGGTGTATAAGACTCATTTGTGGGACTTAAGAACAAATTCAACATATGAACGTGCTCCTAGAACAAAACTCGTTCGTAAGTCGGGGATTACATGTAGTTTGTATGGCTTAAACGCAACACTTGCTTTTTAAGAGAGAAAATACTGTTGATTCAGAGTATGTGAATAAAGCTAAGGTATAAAACATTTGAGTTGGGACTCAATTTTTTGTTTGTTTGTTGTTGCCAAATCGTAAACGATTTTTCCTACTTAAAGAACCGCAATATTTAATTGGAACGGCGGCAAAGTATCAGTGATGATATCATCATATCAGGAAGTGACTGGTGATACCTGTCTCTAGTGCACAGACACTTTGTTCTGTCTTTTGCTAAAATGATGCTAGCGTCCTTATGGACACACCTGCTACATAAAACAGGAGTGTGTGCGAGTGTGTGTGCTACTGCAGCTACAGCTACAGCACTGTGTGTTAACGCGGCTATGTGAGCGCTCTGACCTGCGGTGTCCTGCATGTAGCTTGTAGACGGCGCAGCACTCGGGCTGGAGTCCTCGAACCTTCAGCGCTTTGATAAGGCAACTTTGGAGGGTCATACCAGACCGCACGTTCACCTGAACACACACACACACATCAAAAACACAATTACAACACACACGCACACACACACACGCACACACAGGGGACTCACCACGGTGCGCTGCTGGTTGGGCAGGTACACCCGGATGGTGCTGCTGGTCCTGGACTCGACGGTTTTGGAGTCGTCTGAGGCGCGGCGCTGGTAGGGGAAGTCCTGCGCAGCAGTCGGGGACATACACGGGCTCTCCAGCGCCGACTCCTTCATCCCGAGCCCGTTACTGAAGGTCTTCCACGCTCCCTGCAGGTGCTCCATCGGAACGAACGCTCACGAAATCTGTGGGGGAAACGCCCAAGGTTTAGGAGCACAAAGGCAAACAAGGTTCAAATGGTACGACGCTAAAGGACGAGTTTAGACCCAACAACCTAACCGTCCACTCCCGATCAGAGTCACACCACTCATCTCATTAGTTCTGTAATTGTTTGGGATTATTTTTACACAAATGCTCTTTTACGTAGCTCAAGACTTATTTTTATCACCTAAGGACAGACGGGACACGTCACGGGTCAGTTCGTTTCCTCAGAATCTCTAAAACACACCACCTTACTTCAGATCATCAAATATAATAAATGCTGCGTCTGAGCGTGTGTGTGTGTGAGTGTGAGTGTGAGTCACTTTCTGCAGTGAGTTTTTTCAGAGCTGAATCAACTTCTCACTGGAGTTCACCTGGAATCACATTGAGACCGCATCAATCACGTGCTTTCAGACCAGAACGTGGTCGCACCCGCACCAAAGGGGTGAACACACACACACACCAAATGTAAACGATCCAGAGTTTCGTTATTATTTTGTAGATCAGTTTCATTTCCAGGAAGAATCTAAGGAAGTGATCAAGCAGTTCAAACAAAGCAAGAGGGTGCCAATATTAAATAAACAGGAAATCAAGTGTGAACTGTGTCAACGGCAACAAACAAACAAACAAAAACAAACAAAAAAAACCCAAATGGTAAATGTCATGCAGTGTTCAGATCGATATTCAAGGTGTCTCACACTCGGGTGATTTACGTCCCTGGGTTACGATTCAATTTTCTAAATATTTTAACAAATTTGAATGAGAGAAAGAAAAAAAAAACCTTCATTTTTCTTTATTAATAACAAAAAACTTTATCCTGTAAAGAAAAAAACCCATCTACAAATTAAAAATGCCAAATTAGTGGTTCAAATATACGAGAACAAAATAGACTTACAGGTTCAGCATATATTAAAACACACACCAGTTCATAATTACTCCAGAATTTACAAACAAAACAATGAGAATTTATTTAAAAGTCATGGAGATACACACCGATCAGCCATAACATTATGACCACCTACAGGTGACGTGAGTAACACACTGATTATCGTGTGAGTGTAAAGACTTGAGTGATTTTCACCAAGGACCACATTGTGACGTCTAGACGACTGGGTCAGAGCGTCTCCACACCTGCAGCTCTTGCAGAGTGTTCCCCGTGTGTAGGGGTCAGAACTGTGTGTAAGGACGGACAACCAGTAACTCAGTGACAGACTGATAGCGGAGAGCAAAGGCGGAGCCGTCTGGTCCGATCCGATAGGAGAGCTACTGCAGCTCAAACAGCTGGTTCTGATAGAAAGGAGTCAGGACACACAGGGCGTGGCAGTTTGTTGCGTACGGAGCCGCGCAGCTGCAGAGCGGTCAGGGTGGCCATGCTGACCCGTGTCCTCCACCAAAACAACAACAATGTGCATGTGAGCTTCAGGACTGGAGCGATGAAAGAGAAGGTTCTGCTGGAAACCTCAGGTCCTGCCCTTCACGTTAATTTGACACACCCCACCTTCAGAGGGCCAGTGGAGTTCAGGGTAACACACAGTATGAGGCAGGGGGTCATAATATTATGGCTGATCAGCTTATACTGTATATTTAAACACAATGTAGAAATAATTCAGACTGGTCCCCCTGGTGTAACTGCATTACATTGTGATGTTACACCAGAGCTGATCAATTCCACCAAGAATCATAATTAGTATTTTAATCAATATCGAAAACTTGCTTATTTAACACGATTATCCAATGAATTCTGAAACACCACTGAAGCATTTACTGAACTCTTAAATATTCAAATTCATTAAAAAAAAAATATTTAGAATAATTAAAGAGGGCAGAGTTTCCCGTAAAGGAGGATAGTATTGGCATGATTTGGCAACCCGGGCAAGCACAGAGTGAAATGAACCAGAAAATGTTCATCAATTTGTCCAGTCTATATTTATCATGCTTGACCAATCAGGAATCAGCACTGACTCTAGCCCTGGCCACACACACAGGAAGCGAGTAAGGGAAACCAGCGGCGCCAGAGTAAACACTGCAGCGTGGAGTTAATCACTATACTCAAACAGGGTTTATTCATGATTCAATTAATTAATAATATACTATAATATTAACGATAAGATCAATTAAAAAACACGGTCATAAATATATAAGAAATTAACGAATTGTGAACCATAAACACAAATTCTGTATAAACGTCTACTCTGAAATATATATACATAAATAAAAAAGTTTTTAAACAAAAAAAGAAAGCAAAAATAAAAATAGGTTAAGTATAATTTCTTAAATAATTTCCCAATTATTAGTTATTTATAAATTTATTTTATTTTGATATTTAAATCCTTGCCGTGTTTCTGTTATTAGGGCCCAAGCACTATGACATCATCGCCTCGCTATGATCGTGTTGATGTCTCAAAGTGCAGATGTCAGCGTGTGAAAGTCTATTGTTTTTAATCCTCCAGGCCCTTAAGATGCTCAAAGACCGCTGCCATTTAGATGCCTGCGAGTCTGGGCCGTGAGCGTGGCTCAGGGCTTCATATTTTGGGTTGTTTGACATAAAAGACACGTCCAGCTGTGACAATGCCTTAAACTCATGCCGAAAGGTGGCACTAAGTGACATCAGCATCCGGGCCTTTGTAGAGGTCTTGGCGTGCTCAAAAGGCACACAGGTTATGACCAGGCCCGTGATGACTTTTTGAGGGTCTTTC
Organism: Clarias gariepinus; assembly: GCF_024256425.1. Lineage (NCBI taxonomy): Eukaryota > Metazoa > Chordata > Actinopteri > Siluriformes > Clariidae > Clarias > Clarias gariepinus. Next base: position 714,347 of record NC_071121.1, read on the forward strand.
TGGTGCACCTGGATGGCGTAGGTGCTTAGGCCCACTTATTGTTTACTTTTTTTAATATATATATCTCCAGTGGGATTCTTTAAAAACCCTAAATACATAATTGTATGAATTGGGAGAACTGTGCAGACCGGACACGCAGCAATCTCCTCCAGCCGTTAAACAAGTCTCTGACGCAGAGAAGACCGACACGGAACAAGCTTCAGAATGAGGAACTAGAACCAGAAGTGAAAACTTTCACACTATTAAACTGATCAGTGATATGTTCCCTCTGCGATCTGTGTGTCCCAGCTACCCTCACTATTTCATTCATTAATTACAAATAAATAAATAAACAAAAACAAACTGGTAATTAATATTATTAAGTTAAAGAAGCTTAATAAAAAGTAAAAAAAAAGTTAAATAATGCTTAGCATTATGGGAATAAAATGCAGTAAAAAAGTGTAAATAGGTAAATCTGTTAGAATTAACACTAACAGGAAAAAAATTACAAACATCAAACAATTCCAATTATAAGACTAATAAACAACTTTAAAGGTGTTAATGAAAGTAAAATAATAAACACATGCCAAACACTGACATAAAAAAAGGGCCGGGGCGATGTGAGCAAAACTACCACAACACAACACTCGATTAAAAAACCAACAACAAAACAACTAAAGAATAAAAACAAAGATATATATAAAAGTAAACAAGTCAACACCTCCCACGTAGAAATGTACATTTTTATGCGAAAGACTTTTATACTTGAGAGAGATAGAGAGAGAAAGAAAGAAAGACAGACTGATGTGTAGTCTTGTCCTCTCTTTTTAACTAGCCATCTTCTGTCTGCCTCTACATGTCTATCCATCTATCTGGTTCTTTTTTTCTCCAACTGTTTGTTTGTCTCCGACAGTGTGTTTTCTGTCTTTGTATGTTTCTCTGACCACTCTGTCTATCTATCTCTCTGCCTGCCAGTCACTTTAAAGCTGTCTCTCAGAGTGACTGAAGATGTCTGTCTGTGTCTCCCAGCGTGTCTTCCTGAGTGTCTGAAGATGTCTGTTCTCCGGTCTGAGTGTCTGAAGCTTTGTCTACCTGTCTGTCCATCTGTCTGAGTGTCTGAAGCAGTCTGCGATCCCGTTAGTCTGAAGTTGTCTGTCTGCCATCCAGTCTGTCTGAAGATGTCTGTCTTTCTGTCTGTAGATGTCTGTCTCCCGGTCTGAGTGTCTGAAGCGCTCTGCCCGCCAGCCAGTCTGAAGCTGTCTGCCTGTCTATCTCCTAGCGTGTCTTCCTGAGTGTCTGAAGATGTCTGTCTGTCTGTCCATCAGTCTGAAGATTCTAAAATCTAATTTTATTTTTCACACACAGAACGATATGCAATAAAATACAGACTGTCTGAGCTTCTGAAGGTGTCTGTCTGTCTGTCTGTCTGTCTGATGTTATAAATCAGATGTGACGGGTCTCAGTACAGATGATTTTTAATATTAACGAATGTAAGCTCCTGCTCTATAGCGCCTGCAGCAGGTCAGATGAATCAGTACAGTTTTAGGCCCAAAACTCTATTTTAGACTCCAAATGCTAATGATTTAGGAATGTAATGATGATGATGATATAAACTCTCACACTGGAGTTTATTTAGTTTGTTTGTTCATCAGATGAAGCTTTAAACGACTATGACTTTTTAACCAGTTTATAGATATATATAAAAACTTCTCTCAAAGTGTGAATAAAGTCAACTTCCCCTCAGATTAAACTGTGAGTGTGTGATGTTTTAAGACTCTGAGAATAAAGTCTAATTCCTCCTTTAATCTCTGACCCGATGCAGTTGTATTTATTATTAAATTAAAGACATTTCTGGGACATTTCCTCACTTTCCCTGTGTTTACACTGAGAGGGAGCCGGCTAACCTGGCTAAGCTAACACTGCTAACCCGAGCAACCCCTTACATAACCCCCGGGTTCATCCACACGCGCTTTAAACACTGAAACCTGGTTTTATTCAGATTTCTGACGGTGTAAATCATCTTCCTCCTCACACACACCAGACTGTCCTGCGCGCGCGCGCGCACACACACACACACACACGGGCGCTAAACTGGTTAGCACATTAGCATGCTAAGCTAACTCCCGATTATTAGCCACGTAAAGAAAAGTTCGCCTCAGACACGTCTGGGTTTTACACTCAGATTCCTTTAATAAAGTCCCCTAAAGACACCCGAGCGACCCGGGGGAAGACCCGAGTGGGGGACTGAAGCAGAAACCCGTCAGGAAACTCAGAAACAAGTGACAACTAAAACTCACCAAGAAAAGTTTGAAAACTTCAGAACCGCCATAGTAACTTCAGGGGGAAAAACACTGAGCCGCGGTGACGTCATCATTTAAGCTTCTTCAAATAGGGAGAGAGAGAGAGAGAGAGAGAGTCAAAAAGACAGTCTATATCTGTACTATATATATATAGTGTATAAAACTCATCAGTCTGATGGTCTAGCTCTTTTATCTGTCTGTCTCTACCTGTCTGTCTGTCTGTCTGTCTATTGTTCACTAACCATCTGTCTGTGTGTATGTCTGTCTGAAGTGTGTGAAGGTGTCTGAATGTCAGTGTGTTTGTGTCTATCTACCTGTATGTGTCTGTATGGAAACGTCTGGCTGTGTGAAGGTGTCTGTCTATCTTTCTGTCCGACTAACTGTCTGTCTGTCTGTCTGTCCATCTTTCTGTCTATATGTCTGTCAGTGTGAAATTGTCTGTCTGTCTGTCTGAAGGTGTCTGTCTGTATATTTGTTTGAGTGAGGGTGCCTATGTGAAGATGTTTGTTTCAATGTGACTGTCTGCCTGAAAGTTTTCATCTGTTTTAATGTCTCTGTCTGTCTGACGGTGTGTGTCTGTCTGCCTGTCTGTTGTTATAATTAAATAAGAGCTGTCTCAGTAACGATGAGTTTTTTTATGTTAAAGACTGAAATTAACCTCTTCCTGCACAAAAAGGTGATGTTTGCTGCCTGTCAGTGTGGGTCTGTCTGTGTGAAGGTCTCTATCCGTCTGTCTGTCTGTCTGTCTGTCTGTCTGTCTGTCTGTTTGTGTGAATATGTCTGTCTGCTTGGCTGGCTGACTGACTGACTGACTGGCTAAGTGAATGTTCTGTCTCTGTGAAGATGTCTGTCAATCTGTTAGTAGGTGTCTATCTGTCTGGTTGTGTGATCAAGCTGTCTGTGTAAAGGGGTCTCTCTGTCTGTCTGTCTGTGTGAAGGTGCCTGTCTGTCTGTCTGTCTGTGTGAAGGTGCCTGTCTGTCTAAAGATGTCTATCTGTATGTCTGTCTTTCTATCTGTTTGACCGAGTGAAGGTGCTTTCTGTCTATATGAACATGTCTGTTTGGCTGTCTGGCTGTGTGAAGGTGCCTGACTGTATGAAGGAGTCTGTCTTTCTGCCTGAAGCTGTCTGTCCATCTGCTATTGATGTTGTTATAATATAAGATAAGAGCCGTCTCAGTAACAATGAGGTTTTTTTTATATTAATAAGTGAATTAAACTCTTCCTGAACAATAAATGTAATAAATAATTAAATTAAACTTCAACAGGGGCACAAGCTTTTTTCTCCCCATGTTCTTGTACAGATAAAAACCACCATAATTCTTATCTTTACACTTTACACTTACAGAAAAAAGGAACTACTTTTGGCTCCATTCTAAACCACGTGAACCCAAAATAAATATAATCAGTTCCTGGTCTCTATGGTAACCATTTTATGTCTTGTCTATGTATTTTGACATTAGAAGCTGTTTTCGGCTTATCAGTGAAGTTTAAGGGAGAGTTTAAAACCTTCACAAAAACATCATTTCTGATAATTCAGCTCTGATAATGCAGGGTTTCCCCCTATAATATTACACGACCAGCTTTTTTTAAAATTACTTAATTCTGTACAATATTCTGTAACAGTCAGAAGTTTAGTAATGGACAAAACTACGCTGCAATACAAAATAACGGCACTTTCTTGTTGTTCTAATAGATCAGAGTTGAAAGTGGCTCACTGCAATAGAACAGGATAAGACTTCTAAATTCACTTGAATTCTGATTAGTTTCCTGCTATGTTATGACCCAGACGAATAAGAAATTAACCTGGCAATAATCATTTCAGAGCTTGAAGTGACAGAGCTAAAGATGCTGGGATTTGCTTTGGAAGTGACAAGAATCCATAGAATTAGGAAAGAGTATATTAAAGGGACAATGCAGGTAGGACGGACAAGTTAGAGAGGTCAGATTGAGATGGTTTGGCAAAGGAGATGTGCAATGGTCCGCCATGACGACTCCTAACGGCAGCAGCTGAAAGAAGAAAAAGAATGTGAAAACTTTGTGTGTTTTAAAAGAGCACAGAGAAAAGGGCAGAAATCTGTGTTTTATTAGAAAACATGCAGAGTAGTGTAGTGATGTGCAACATGTCAGTATTTCAAAATCCATGCAGGTGTCTTAAAAATCATTTATTTTTGCTAAATTATTTATATGCAGCGCTTGGTTCATATCAATAGAATACACAAATTGGCATATATTTTACCCACTGTCATGCAATAAACAAGTTGCAGTTGAAATAATAACTGTGTGGCCTCTACAAATCAGCACAACTCTTTAGAACACTCATAGAAATTACCAAACTGAAAAAGTGTGCAAGAACTAAATCATAAAAAAAAATAGTAAGAGCACGTGTAACTTTCACCTTCCACCCGCCAACGTGCCTTAAAATTGTTCTAGGAGTAACATTGTAATCTCACATTACATGATCGTGTCATCACTATTGTGATGATTGTTTGCATTTTTTTTAATTTATTTACTAGTGTACTGTAAGTGCCTGACATCGACAGTTAAAGAGTTTGTAGAAAGAGTTAAAATGTTAAAGCTAATAATAATCTGATGATAATAATCTTTAATGTAATCAGTGATATTATTATTATTATTATTATTATTATTATTATTTGAGGTTGAAGCCCACGTCCATGTCTGTGTGTCTCTCTGTACAGCAGAACTCTCTGTCTAACCTATTAACACAAAGAAATCCCATTCTGTAAGGTTGAGTATCTTACGCCTTGTTTACACTAAGTTGTCCTTCTTTGGTGCTCAGACAAATACACTCCCTGTTCGGTAATCGGAGAGTGAATCACAGATGAGAAATGGAAAAAGGAGATAAAAGGATAAAGATGAAGTTTTGTCTTAAAACCACTCCAGCGTGTTAAAATTCACTTATACCACTTCAGCGCTGTTATTTCAGCCAAAGTGAAAATATGAACTAATCCTAGTAAAAATATTCACTTTATCTTTTAAAATTCAAATTCAAATCAAATTAAAATTTTATTTGTCACATACACAGTCATACACATTACGATATGCAGTGAAATGCTTAGACAACTGCTTGTGACCTTAAAATAAAAGACTAATAATATGAAATAAATATGAAAAAGAAAATAGGAGGTAAATTTAACTAAGAAAGAATAAAATAACTGTACAGTACCAAATATACAATATAATATACAAGTAAAATATGAAAAATATGGGGGGAAAAAATAAAGAAAAACAGCTATATAATATAGAAATATAAAAATTATGGAATTTTTGTGTGGGAATGAGGTTGAATATAAGTAGAAATGTCCAGGGGGGGTGCAAATATACGTACCTGAAAGTATCATGATTTACATATTTAAAGTGACTATGTGCATCAGGGAAACAGAATGTCCAGGGGGAGTGCAAATCTGCCTGAAAGTGACATATTTAAAGTGACTTGTGTTAGAGTAAGTAACTAATGTCCACGAATGTGCAGGTGTGTTGTGGCCCCTAGTGTTGATGTCCAGAGAGTGAAATGAAACATGCGTGTGGGTGTGCACAATAGATCAGTACTGATTGAGAGACAGTTCTGCCTGCGGGAAGAAGCTCCTCCTCAGTCTCTCTGTGTTGGCCTTCAGCGAGCGGAATCGCTTTCCTGACCTCAACAGAGAGAACAGTCCATTGTTGGGATGGCTAAGGTCCTTTATGATCATCCTGGCCTTCGTCCAGCACCGCTTGCTGGTGATTGAGTGCAGGTCAAGGAGTCCGGTGTGAATGATGTTCTCAGCTGATCGCACCACCCTCAGTAGAGCTCATCTGTCCTGCATGGTGCGGATCCCAAACCAGGTTAAGATGTTTCCCATCAGGACGCTCTCTATGGTGCAGGAGTAGAAATTCCTGAGCACCTTGGAGGGCAGTCTGAGGTCTCTCACGCGTCTGAGATAGTAGAGACGCTGACGGGCCTTTTTCACCACGGTGTTGATGTGACAGGACCATGACAGGTCCTGAGTGATGTGGACACAGAGCTATCGAAAGCTGTCCACTCTCTCCACTGGGCTCCTGTTGATGATGGGGGTCTGGTAGTTCCTCACCTGCTTTGTACTACAGTCTACTATCAGCGTCTTTGTCTTGCTGACGATTAGAAAGAGATTGTTCCTCTGGCAAGATTTTTTTTAATTAATATCTATTGGTGCAGGTGTTTGTTTACACTGAGCAAGTAACGCATTAGTAGATTATCTTAAAGTAGATTATTAAATCCTACACATAACTGTATATAATATCATGACGGTTTTATTAATGTGAACAAAATCTGTATATTATATGTTTATTTAGTAATTATTATTATTATTATTAGAATAACAGACCTACACTGTATATTTTTGACGGTCTGAGATGCTGAGATCTGATTGGACAGTTCACGGGGGCGGTGGCCAGGCTCGCGCATTATTTTATTGGCCGTTGACGCACTTCCGGTTTGTCCGCGTATTTTATTTTCAGCCCGTTCTTCTTGCCAACGCGCATGCGCAGACCGCGTGCCCTGATTGCGCGAAGATGCGCGTGTGACCTGCGAACAGTCGTGCGCATGCGCAAATCTCATGCGGCGCAGACGGCGAGCGAGCGAGAGGGGGCGGAGTCACAGAGCAGCGAGTCACGTAGCTTAACAAGGCTAGCAGCGGAGATCAGCAGGTGAGTCTTAACACGTTTAATGCTTGTTATAAGGAAAGTTTAATCTGTTCTAAATGTAATATACGGTCTATTTATTAAGCGTTTTTGCTTTAGTGGTAGGATGGAGAAGAAGTAAAGCAAATCGTTGCCTTAGGTAAAGTTTAGCTTAGCAGGTGAGCTAGTCGTGGCCTAAGTGTAGCGTGGCTTCAGGCTGCGCGGGAAAGTATTTACACAGCTGCGCCTTTTAATGATTTATTTCACTTAAATATACTTGTTTAAAAGCGTGATATCTGTATAACACATTTAATGAAATTGAGAAAGTAAATAAACGCCGAGGTCGCGTGCTGATGTGCTGTGCTGGTCGATTTTAGCGCGCGCGTGCTGCACGAGCGAACCCAGGCCGTGCGCATGCTCAGTGTAGGAGTAAGTCATTCTACCATTAAATTACTCTAACAAATAAACTAGTTTACAGGTTTCAGCTTTAAAAATGTGCTCGTTTAAGGTCTAGGATTGGCAGAGTACATTTAAATACATTATATACACGCCAGTTCTCAGCACCGCCATAACGACTTTAATGTATTTATAATTAGTTAGTTTCACGGTTTTTCTCCCAATTATGCTTTGTATCTATGACGTCACACTGACGAAGATTTGGTTTTGCGTCAGAAAGGAAGCTAAAATCCGAGTTCTCGTGTGTGATCATTCACATGTGCTTCCCATGTGTTAGCTGTGCAAGCTTCACACACACACAGAACGTTCTATAGTAAAGTTCTGAGTAGAGACCTGAGGTGTAGAGCTGGAGGGGATGACACGTGATCACATGCGGACAGTAGCACTGTAATATCTAAGTATTGCTCATTTTACTCCAGCAGGTTTACCCCCACCCTACCCCCCTCCACGTGTCCTTGAATTTATTTTTAATGGTCATTTTTTTATTTTGTTTTCAGATCATGGATATGAGCAGCAGTGAGTGTTTTGGATGTGGTCGCTCAGGACACTGGGTGAAGAACTGCCCCAATGCGGGGCGGGGCCGTGGGCGGGGCAGAGGTCGAGGAAAAGGTGAGGAAGAGCATCGGGTCATTTCCACCCCCTGAGCATAACGGAGCGGGTCACTTGCGTGTCTGGTATTTATTTGCATGTGTTTATCCTGCAGATCTGTTCTGTTACCGCTGTGGAGAGCAGGGACACATCGCCCGTGACTGCGAACAGACTGAGGATGGTGAGACAAGCTAATCGTAATTTATAGCAATAAAAGTGCTGATTAAATATGATTTCTAAGTTTTGATATGAAAGTTGGATGTTTATTATTATTATTAGAGTAGTAAAAGTAATGAAATAGATAATTGAAATAATCATTACCTTTAACATCTTTCTTTCTCTCTCTCAGCGTGTTATAACTGCCACCGGAGCGGGCACATTTCCCGGGACTGTAAGGAGCCGAAGAAGGAGCGCGAGCAGTGCTGCTATAACTGCGGTAAAGCCGGACACGTGGCCCGAGATTGTGACCATGCCAACGAGCAGAAGTGTTACTCCTGCGGTGGATTCGGACACATCCAGAAACTTTGTGACAAAGTCAAGTGCTACCGGTACGAGTTCAATGCTTAGCTTACCACTAATTATATCTATGATCATGTATGCCTCTTAATAATCACATCACAGCTACCGCTCAGGATGGTTACACACACACACATATATATATATATATATATATATATATATATATTTTTTTTTTTTTTACAAATAAAGATTTTTGTTGTTGTAGTATAAAGAGTGCTTCTGTTCTACAATGATGATTTATTACAGTACTCCTGCTAATATATTTCTCTCGCTGCTGCTTTTGTACCAGTAATGATTATAACAGTGATAAATTGTACAGTTAATTACTCTTACGGGCTCAGTACTGCTGATAAAGTCACTATAATGGCCTCTACCATGCTAATCATTACTCTGAGTACTGGAGGTAGATTCCTGTTACTCATCCCACTGATTAGTTACGATTGTACTGTCAGTAATACTTAATACTAATAATTAGATAAGGATATGATTATTGATAATAATAACTTTTATCCTGGAGCAGACAGGTTTAAGGCCCTTGCTCTAGGCCACAATAGTGGCAACTTGGCCTTGCTGGGGCTCAAAAACAGAAAGGAAAAAAATTGGAGTCAGAATCGTGATGTGTAACTGAACTGATTTCCCCGGCCCCCAATTGTTAAAAGCGCTATACAAATAAAACTGAATTAATGACGGTGGCGTTGTATGATGATGGCAATGATAATGACGCGAGTACTCTTGCTGTGCAGGTGCGGTGAGATCGGCCACGTGGCGGTGCAGTGCAGTAAGGCGAGCGAGGTGAACTGCTACAACTGCGGGAAGACGGGTCACCTGGCGCGGGAGTGCACCATCGAGGCCTCGGCGTAAACATGCCCCGCCCCCTTCATCGGCCCCTCCTTTTCCACATTGATGGTTGTATTATTTTCTGGGAATATTTTCTCTTCATTGGCTAAAGGTGGGCAGACGGAGGCTTGTCCCGCCCCGTGAGCTGCTCGACATGTTTAAAGAAAAAAAAATTAAGAAAGAAGGGGTTTAAAAAAATCTTTCTGCATTCAGTATCAGATGTGTGTTTGGTTCAGGTAGAGGTGTTGTGTAAGAATATAATGCTTTGTTTAAAAATAATAAAATGAATAAAACCCCCTTGACCGCGCCCTCGTGACAACGGACGTGCGGAGCGCGGCGTGTTTATGTTGGGACCTCACGGCACGCGCTCGCTTCACGTGAGCCTTCAAGAGACGGCAGATGGGAAAGCCTCGACTTCTGCGTACGGATTTGTGTTTAGGATAAAATCAGCAGGAAATAATGAGTTTGCTTAAAGGGTGTGATGGCGAAAATGTATACAAACACTTACACATATACACACTTTAAGCGCTACCTTATGAGGAAATGTTCTATTAATAACTCATAACAGAATTCTGAATTACTGAGGAATCGTCTCTTTTTCTTTGACTTTATTTTGAAATGATTTTTTTTTTGGCTTATAAACGCCTGAAAAGATTCCAAAACTATAATTTTAGTCAATTCTGTCTTAAATTATCAAGACCAGTAAGCTTGTGGATTTATCAGTAATTTGCAAAAGGAAAAATGTTTTCACAGAAATCAAATATTATTTTTGTACAATATCACTTGGACTACTGTAAAATAAAACCATTTTGCTTGTACTCTGTTTTTAAGTCAGAAGGAAAAGATGCAACTGAAGTCCTATAAACATAGAAAATGTAATTTTAAACTATCAATAAAGCTGGAGGAGGATCGGGATGATGAGTCAGCGTCTTCTCTTAATTTTTTTTTACAAATGCTTGACCCTGAGCTAAAAATATATATTTGTTAATAACAGCGGTCACATTTACAGTGTTAAAACATCACTCCTTTGTCTGCTCAGCGTTTTGGAGATGCAAATAACCAAAATAACTTCTTAAATTAATTTATATTTCTATTTAAAAACATGATGTAATGAAATTAGAGGAAGTGTAAAAGTATTTTAAGAAATTTTTAATGTAAATATTTTTTCATTTCTTGCTACTTGTGTAAGAAGTAGCGCTTAATTATATAAACAATTCTAAATGTAAGGTATTAAGTTTTAAAATTAAAAACTAAACTGCTACAGTTTAAAATATAAAAAAGTATTGAAAGTGTTAATTTTTTTTCATGTTTCATAAATATAATAAATTTGGTTAGAAACTGAATTTTAATGAGATGCTAGTTATAAAACGAGAGCCAGCATATGACTGAGTGGTTTTAAGATGTTTAGAATCAAAAACCAGCTTTATTTGAGTTTATTTTAGTTTAGGAAAAGCTTGAGCTTTAAACATGAGTAGAACCGAAAGGTCTGATTCACATTTCTTTAATCTTGATGTTGTGTTGTCTGTGGAGCGTGTCGATGATCTGTGGGAGGATGTCCATGTCGAGCAGCGGCGTCTCTAGGTCCTCGCTCCTTCTGGCCTTGGCTCTGTGTTTGGGTTTGAGCGAGCGCAGGGTCTCGGCCCGGAAGCTGTTGTGCCTTTCGCCGATGCCCAGAATAACTGGTAGCCCTTTGGCCAGGCGGAGGCTCCACAGCAACAAGCCCAGGATTACACACAGCATCAGCCCTAACGCCAGGTTATACCCCACGCCGGGGCACGGCTTACTCGCGCAGGACGAGAACTCTGTGTCGTCAAGACTCGCGATTGCTCTGCGTGCCCGAGACGGCGGTGTCGAACACGTAGGATGAGCTGTGCTCACACCTTGGTTGTTGAGGAGCCAGGCTCTCAGGTACTGAATGTTGCAGCTGCAGTGGAAGGGGTTCCCTGACAGATCCACCAGGCGGAGCTTCGGTAACGTGTCGAAGAATCCTGGAGGAACCGTGATCAGGTGGTTGTGCTGTAGATAAAGCTCGGTGGTGATCGGCGGAACGTCAGGAACTCGGTCCAGGTCCTGAGAGCTGCAGTTAAAACTCAGGCCTGAAGACGCCGACCTCGAGCAGCTGCAGGAAGACGAGACGCTTCTCACGAGGAGGAGAATCGCAGCTACGGCGAAACCTGAGATCATCCTGAGGACGGAAGAGCTGTGTGAGGGGCCACCATGAAGCTGATCTCATAACAAGCGCTTTATTCCTCTCATATCACAGCACTCAACACTTTGTCAAAAACATCATATCGTACTTTTTAAATATTGTGTGTACACTTGATGTTGAAGTGTGTTTACTGACGTTACAGCAGCTATAAACACGCGTCCCTTCACTCGTCTCTCTCTTTATTCTCTCTTGAAGGTAATGAGAAAAAGATCATTCAGCTTGCCATGTGTCTATGAAGAAGTGTAAACTGCTCTGTCCTGAAGGTGTTAGAGCTTTACAAATTAATTTAGTATATTATTACACATCAGTGAGCGCATGAATATAAACCTGCACTACAGTCAGAGCTGCTGTTACAGAGAACTAATCAACGACACTGTAGATACTCATCCATAACTATCCCCAGACTGTGTGTGTTAGTACGAGACTGTGTGTGTTAGTACGAGACTGTGTGTGTTAGTACTACAGGACACGGCACGGGTCTTATTTATTTATTTATTTATTTATTTATTTTTAAGAAAATGTTCTTAAGAAACTTTCAGACTTGATTTCTTCACTAGAACCACATTAGCATGATAATTCGGATTAAACGTGTCTATGAAGTGAAATCCCGTCAGTCCACACGCGCAGCTGTTTCAGGAGTTTAGGAATAAATTGAAACCCTGAAGCTGAGAAATAAAGCTTAAAAGCTAAAATTGAATTTATCTTTTCTTCCTTAATTCTCAATCCTAAATAAAATTACAACAAATAAAATCTGTTTACAAAAAACTGGGAAATTCTGTTTCAACCAACGGTTAAGTTGCGTAAAAATTTTTTATAAAAATATAATATAAACACATTTTTAATTCAAGTAATTATGCAATTAACTTTAATTTTATTTCTTTTGTTTATTTTGGTTTAAATTTAAATAAACAGTTATATGTTTTAACAGATATAATGAAACAATCCTTAACATTTAGTGGGACAATTAATTTATCTGATTAAACTTTAACTTCATAATCGACATGAATATTTAAATAATGTAGTTTTATTTTCAGAATTAAAATGTTTGTATTCAATATTTAAGTATTATTAATCAATTCCCTGATGGCAAATAAACTGTTAAAATAGATATAAATAGTTATAGTAACGTATAAAAATATTAAATTATGTATAGATGTTTTGACTTTTATATTAATTATTTTCTTCAGGGTCAATAAAAAGAAGCCAAACGAGACAAACTGAGATAAAATAACTAGTGGCGTGAGAGCGTACCTTTCAGTCTTCATGTGAGAATAATAAACACAGACTCCAGTTTAATCTCATCGTCGTCAGGGTGAGGAATCGGATCTCACACACACACACACACACACGGCTCGGTAAAGCAGCCGGAGTGTTTTCTGGTTACGTCTCTGAGCTGATGTTCCTGTCGCCGCTCACACACTGATAACGGCGTCTCGTCCCGATCGCGCTCACGCCGACTCTGAGCTTGAAGTGGGAAACAGTTAGCAAACCGATAATGATTATTATATGAGAACCAATTAAATTAGATTACATTTTTAAAAAATCACAAGAAAACATTTAAACTATATTTCATCTCAGTTTTATGAAGCTACCTGCAACACTTATGAACCATGTGTCCGTTAGCTGCTATCGCGTTATAGCATGTGAGCTAATTACCCGCTCTTCATCCTCGATGTCTAACAGTAGCGTCGCTCTGGGCGTCGTTTTTGCGCGTCATGCTCAGGGGACGTGGACGAGCGAGGACGTTATTATTGTTATCGCGTGTGTCTGTGAGCTGCTGATAAATTTATCTCCAACACCAGAAGTTCGAAAAAAGCTTCAGGTTGCAGCAGGAAACATTTTAGCTTCAGGAAAGGAAGCAATAAATGAAGAACAGTTCACGAGGCGTCATAAGACCTGCGTAAGGGCCGCACTGACATACAGACACTCGTCTGAAGCTAACACTTCTAACTTCAGGGGTCGCAGAGGTCAAGCAAGTGACATAAGGTTATGTTATAACACTTGTTATGTATTTCCTTACATCATAAACACTACATATATATCTGATAAATCTTGCCATTAAGACTTTTATTAGGATTAACTGAGCACCTGCACTTTACTAGAGCTTTTATCACAGGAGTGTGTACAACAATGCAACAGTATCACTTAAATATTTAAATAAATTCACTGATTGTATTCAAATATTTATATTTTCTATATCTTTTTAGCCATTCACTCCAAAATTCACTCTGAATGTTTGATGCTAACATTATCCTACGTCTCATAGCTAAGCTTAGCATTAAAAGGTAAGCATCAGAATGCTGTAATCTCATTCGATGAAGATTTAACGGAGTTCCTTGTGTGATTTATTGCAAACCTTTGGGGGACAAAATAGGAAGAAAAGTTGAACTCTTTTGCTTTGGGTTTCAGTCGTTTTAACGGCACTTTACGATAAAACCTGAAAAATACAAGGTTTCTGTTGTGTTGTGGTCTGACCCCTAGTGGTCAGAGTGTGTGTGGGCATGGCAGTGTGACGTCACCGAAGGGCAAAGTTCAAGGTTACTTATCACACAGTGAGCAGAACCTGGTGTCTAATGTCTGGTCTGGTGGGAATAATCAGATCTGAAATGATTCAGTGAAGAAATAAATAAATTAATAAAAGAATTAGCAAATTTTTGTGAAATACAATTCCATACTTTAGAGAAGTTTAGCGATTTCATTGTAACCAAAAAGTGATAAATTGTTGTGTCTCTCTGGCAGTCGCTCTGGGGAACAAAAAGTGTTCCTGGTAGAACTGAACACCAAAAGCTTTTTCGAAACATTAAAACAGCTTTGTGTCCTACAGAGAACGCAGGACGAGAACTTGAGTTTGTACACACACTTAGAACCAGAAGGTCCTTCAGCACCTATAAAGAGAAATTTTGAAATGTCAGTGAAACTTATAGAATTGTTGTAGATTTTTTATAATAAATACTCGTTTTCCATTTCTGTAATGGAAGCACTCTGATAGTGGGTTCTGCACGGAGCCTAAAAGGGTTCTTTCAATTTGAGTGTTTGGGGAAATCTTTAAAAGTGTAAAAAAAAAAACAAGATGATGAGTCGAGTATTCTGCAGATTATTGGTTTGACTGAAGATATAATAATTGATAGTGTGTGCTGCAGTCAGGGATTATTAATGGATTTCTTAAATAGTGAAAGTGAAACCTTCTGTTGTTGAGATTTACATACACATAAAAAGGGCCTTAAAAATACTCAACATTTTATTACCAGAATGAGAAAGCTACACTTTGGGGTGACAAGGTTCCTCTGTGTTTTTTTGGATGGTTTTAGGCAGGACACACCCACATTTCTTTACCAGGTGCAGTTGAACATTTTAGCTTTTTTTTAAAAGGAGTCTTTAAACATTCTCTAGGATTTTTAGCTTAAAGAAGTTTCCTGGATCACCTTCTGACACCAACATTTAAGGTTTGTAAATATTTGGAAATGTTGTTTTTCATTCTAAATGTAATATCCTAAATGGATCCCAAATTTTTTGGTAAACAATGTTCCTCATGAACATTCCGTTGGATAATTGTAAATGTTTGAGTGATGTTCCATCTCGCTCCTTCGGGAATGTGTTTCTCATCACGTTTCGTTTAAGAAGTTGAGGTTCAGCTCTGTCCTTCCAGGGTTTAATACTGTGCTGTCAGCTCTTAACCCGAGTCCAGTCAAGTCAGATTTATCTCCTTAGTTGTTGTCTTTGCTTGTTGCATAACTTTCTGAAAAAGTGACTCATTTTGCCCGAGCTGTGTATTTTTAATGACTAAACCTGGTCACTTAAACACTTTTAACAGAAGTTTTATGTAAAAATGAGAAAAGCACTTGTAGGTGAGACTCGTCAGAAAAAAAGGCTTCAGTTTTCTACAGACCATAAAGACTGGACTTAGCGTCGCAAAAAGGTCATGTGACCTGATGAGTCCAGACGGTGTAACACATTCAACCTGCACTGTTCGTTTTACAAAGCCACGATTTCTAATTCTAGTGGATGCTACGGTGCATTGTGTTGCCGAACATCAGGACCCGTATTCACAAAGCGTCTTAAACCTAAAAGCTGCTCCTAGTGACGACATTCTTAGAATTATGACATTTTCTTAGAATTTCCCCTTAAATTTAAGATTAAATAAAAAAAAATGATTCATGAAACATCTTAGCCCTAAAAACAGCTCCTACGGTAAAAATGGTTAAGAGTAGAGAGGAGGACTTTTAAGAGGTTTAAGAGTTTCTATAGCAGAGGACAAAATGGCGGAAGGAAGAAATATTCTCCAAACACTGAACATAAAGATAAAAGTAAACACGGCTCTTCTGTTCAGTTTGGATTGTTGACTACATGCCATCCAAAAGTGTAACTTACACAGACTGAACAGTAACATCTGAGACATTTCCCAATTAGTTGCTTCAAAAGTAGACACATTTTCAACATTTGGCTGTTTAATTAACTTTAAGATATTTAGTCTATAACATAAACTTTGCATAAAGTAGCCTGTAGTCATGATTATACAGTTTCTTCATATACAAACATTATGATTTCATTGTCTGTTCTATTATCATATAATCTATTTTCACAAAGCGCGCATTTCAAGACCTTTGCAGAGGTCAGAGGTTATTTATTATCAACCAATCACAGTCCTTGAACATCCCTAGTAATGGGGTCAAACACACACTCACTAAGATAAAG
Source organism: Clarias gariepinus (assembly GCF_024256425.1). NCBI lineage: Eukaryota > Metazoa > Chordata > Actinopteri > Siluriformes > Clariidae > Clarias > Clarias gariepinus. The sequence goes on from NC_071121.1 coordinate 730,581, forward strand.
GTTTTTGTACTTTTTACTCAGAGTTGCTCTCAGAAGTTTTCTAAATCACTTTTAGTCTAAGACTCCCAGCTAGGACTTCTTAGGCTAAGATAGGAGCTCTCTGAGAGAATTCGATCCATCCATCCATCCATCTATCGGTTTCTAGTAACCCTTAGAGGCTCCATTTATACTTTTACAAAGTGTAAGATACCAAAAATACCAGAAAGGTTTCCAAGTAGAACGATTTTTAAAATGTATTAACCTTTGGCCGAAGCCTGTAATTGTCCACCAAACCCTCATAAAACACCAAAGCGCAGTGATGTTTAACGTTGTTTTATTTCTCAACATTGTCACAGTTTGACATTAATCAGATCTGAAGCACTTACAAACAGACTGCATATCAAAATGAGAGCATTCCCTTTTCCCTAAAACCTTCACCTGTCACTGCTTCTCTTCTTCTCTCTCTCTCTCTCTCTCTCTCTCTGAGGGACGGGATCGGTCCGGTGGCTCAGTGTGAGAGGCAGTGAACGAGTCCATCAGTGCATTTGTCTTAAACACACACCCACACACAGCACAGAAACTGTCCATCATCATCATCATCATCAACATCATCGTCTTCCTCCCTTTACACCCTTTACATAGACTGACGATTCCTCACACTCAGTCCTCGTCACACACTAACACCCGGACGTCCTCACTTTTTACATCTCACTTCCTCTTTCACGTTTCTTTTTTTCCTACAGTGGATATGTGAAGATGATCTGCATGCTGCACTTTCAGCAAATTCAACACCGAGACTACAAAATAAAAAAAAATAAAGGAGGAGGAGGAGGAGGAGGAGGGAAGAAATCCCGAGGCTTGTCCAGCTCGAGTGTCCATCAGCTCACAGTGAAACGAGACGTCTGGACGCCGTGCAGTGCTCAGGTAAACTCTCACACCTGAAGAACAGCCGACCCATCAGCACACTTTTCTCGCCTTCCTCCAGATGATGATGCAGAGAGAAAAACCCCAAAACAACCCGATTCGATACGAGGAATAAATCCGCCAGCTTTAAAAAATTATTGTTATTTTCTCTGAAAAACAAAACAAAAAACAAAAAGAACCAAACAGTCGTTCGTTTGTATTTATTTCCCGCGTGCGTCTGAGTGGCTCAGCGAGAGACGGGTCTCGTGTGCTTCTGCGTTTCATCGCCTGAAATACATTCTGTAAAAAATTCTCTGTCGTCTGGAAGGAAAGAGATTTGCATAAACTGTCGCATTATTCACCTGAATCTCGTACAGAAACAACACAAGCTGCAGAATGAAGTTATTTCTTTACACGATTGCACTAATCCGCCAACGTAACACTGATTTCGATTTTTTTTTTTTGGGACACAAAAACAAACAAAAAAACAAACAAACCCACAACAATCAGACAGGACACACACGTGACATTTGACATTTTACTAAATTCCCAGCGAGTGGTTCACTTATTTATGAGCCACTGCAACAATGTTAGTGTGGGGAAAAAAAGAAGAAAAAAAAAGTTATCAGATCCCGAGGACGAGGAATGCCATGACATTGTGGGAAAAGAGGAAAAGAAAAAACAGTTAGGCAAATGAAAAATGTAGGAAAAATTATTTTACAGATTAAAACAGGAATGAGGAAAAAAATCTAATCCTAAACTCAATCATAAAATCAAATAATTAATCGATAAATTAACGCACACTGGAAAAAAATGGAAAAACAAGAATATAAAAATATTTTATAAAGGATGTAAAGGTAAAGGCTAGAAAAGTTACAAATGTTTACAATAAGAAACGTAGAGAAAAACTAAGAAGAAAAATAATTACAATAAGAAAATGTTTAAAAAAATACAATAAAAAGAATAGTAAATAAATAAAATGAGTGCATTAATTTAAAGATTAACAAAATGATTTACAAATGTTTTTATAATAATTTTTGAGAGAATTTTGAAGGTTTATTGATTAATTTCGTTAGTTCTGGTTTCGTGGCATCCCTCGTCCCCCTGAGCTCTAAACATATTGCACATCGGAGTAAAAACCTGTTTCAGTCACTGGCCTTCTTTATGTTTTTGTGCATAACTTCTGTAGAATTTGTGCAGACGTTAATTATCTAACCTACAGCTTCACCTTAACGTTCACAGAAACTAATTTAATTGCATCATTTTCTTTAAGGAAAAAAAAGGAAAGATTACTTCATATTAAAATACTAATCACTTTCTATGTTCTCTGGAAATTAGATTTTTTAGAAAAGAAAAGAAAAGAAAAAAATTTGACAAGTGCTCAGTGAGAGGAACCCCGAAATCTCACAATTTAATATTGAAATGCCTGGAATTCTATCTAAATCTAAAACTAAATCTAGATCTAGATCTATATAAAAGTGCCGTTTAGCTCCTGGTTTGCGTTTCCGTAGCGCTAACAGCCTGCTAGTACACTTTCTCTTTATAGCTTCATAGTTCAGTGCAGCTGCTTCTGCTTTCTAAAACGTGTTTTTTTTTACGTAATATTGCAAAGGCGTCTAAAATTCCAAAATATTTCTCCGAACATCTATACAGTACGTCCGACCTCGACTGCACCGCTTACGATATATATTTCATTTCTATTTGACCATAATATTAAAAAAAAAACTCTTAGAATATGTATATATAGATTTTTTTTTTTTACAGTATATAGAACATCTTACAATGGATGCAGTTTTACACTAAACACTAGAACACACACACAGGATACAGTTTACACAGAGCCGAGTACACACACAGTGATTATTGGCACGTTTATAAATGATGCGCTAAAGACAACATGTAAAGCTTTTCCTTTATCCACAATAAATACAGCGTGGGGACGACCAGGCGTGAGACCAACAGTTCGGCCATGACGTAAGAGCTTCGCTTAATCGTGGTTTGGGAACCTAAAAAGAACACGTGTGAGGTTCTGTGTTGTGACTCTGGAGTAGAAGACGTCACGGTCCTACTTGTGTTCCTCCAGCGGACGCATCGCTCTTCACCCCGAGCTTCTAACCAGGAGGACTCGAAAACCTCCGGAGCCATCTCCTCTCCAAACTCCAGACCAGCGTCTCAGAAATGGAATCCCTTTTCCGTGCGGTTCCGGATGTGTCCTCGCTCAGACCACCGTGCTGATTCCACAGTGTTTGGGTTTGGCGCTGACGGGACACGACGCGGTCGACGACGCCAGGTTCTGCTCCCGATGTTGGTGCCGTTGTTGATGGTGGTGTTGGTGACGATGGTGTTGATGAAGGTGGTTGTGAGCGAGCTGAGGGGGGAGGTGCGGCGCAGGGGCGTGACCCGAGTGCTGACGGTGGAAGCGGAGCCCGACGGGAGGCGGGTCGTAGTGATGGTGGTGCTGATACGGTGGAGGGTTCTGCGGGAGAGAACAGTGCTGGGAGCAGTGGGCCTCGAGGTGGGCCTGGGCGGTGTGGTGCAGGTTGGTGGGGTGGGGCTTGTGGGAGATGAGGGTGGGGTGGACAGGGTGGTGTGAGGAGGAGGAGGAGGCTGGAACAGGAAGCGCAGGATGAAGAGGAGGTTTTCCTCGCTTGCTGCCGAACAGCGATCCCAGCAGTGTGGAAGAGGAGGAGGGAGGGTTTGTGCTGGAGTAGTGAGGACGAGGAGGAGGAGAAGGAGGAGGACACTCACGGCCAGACGGCACTCTCCGGGGGAGCTGAGGAGGACTGCTAATGATGGAGCCCTGCGGGGGGGCAAAGACAGTCCAGAGAACACCATCACATCATCAAACATACAACAACAACAACAACAACAACTCCTCATTTTCTGAGTGAAACTCGCGCTAGGCTAGCAGCTAAAGGCTTAAAAATCTGCCAAAATAGCTCTTTAACACCTTTTCCACCAACATGGCAACAGGTCTGAAACCAGTTTCTGGTCTAAAACCCCCGGAGAAATAAAGCGGATTCGTTCATGACTGCCTTTGAAATAAGACGTGAAGTTTTCTCTTCGGTACTCGAACCATCTGAACTGATTTCCCTGATGAAAGCAATTAAATATTAGTGACAATGACAAGTGTTAAAGGCGCTATAAAAATAAATAAAAATTCTATTTAATTAAACTGAAATATGAATTTCTCTATCTATTTCTATATTGTTATTAACATAACATACTCATGTTTAATACATAATACATATTTTAAGCTTCTAATGAGTTTTAAACATAAATTTTTTTTTTTAATTCCAGTTAATTAATGTTAATTTGTTTTCAGTGCGATAGGCATAAAATATTTATATATTTAAAAAAAAAATTTTTCCTAATTTTCTCCCGAATTTATTCGTGGCCAATTCCTCCCTGTCACTAGGGGGCTCCCACATTAAGGCTACTACTACCATTCAGCCGGGAGCCTTTTTGAACTGCTCTCCCCCCTGAGAGAGCTGGGCCAATCAGCTCTCTCCAGACCTCCGGCTGGGAGAGGCAAGAGCATCACCCGGGGATCGAACCAGCCAGCAATTTACCACTGCGCCACCCGGAGGCTAAAATATTTTAATTTTTAAGTTACTTTAAAATTCCAGTTTTAAGATTTAAAAAATAAAAAATACAGACTTTGTGTTATCTGGGATTCACATGTAAAAGTAAACACTTTCAGGAGCCTTAAATCGTCCCGTGTACTCGAGTCCAGTCGTCTTTCAGACTCTCAGATTGTCACAAGTGCAGAGACGTAAGTTGAACTCAAGTCCAAAGGTAAAAGCCACATGGAGCCATGGAGCTGTCTTTGTGGCTCTCACAGGGGCGTGGTCATGGAGAAGGGTTCAGGCTTCTTTATAGGATATAGACGTGATTACTTTCCCCCAGGAATCTGTCAGGGTTTGGGTTGATTTTAATAAATTTATCAGTTTTGATATTTACCTTTTTATGGTTTACGTTCTTATTTTATTTTAAAACCCCAAAAAGGGAATTATTTTACTAAATATTAAATAAACTCCAGAAGTTCCAGGGTTCCTTAGGGGTTCTTTCGATGGCTAATGGTGTCTGTTTTATAAAGAAGAGCTAGTTCATCTGACCTCTCCATGACCCTTAAGAGTTTTCTCAGAGGACCAGTGGTCATGATTTCATACAAACTTAAATAATTCTTTTGATTGTATAAAGCGGCTTTGCGACAATGACAATTGTTAAAACGGCTAAACAAATTAAATTGAATTAAAATGAATTATTTTGGATATTATTGTTTAAAAATGACTAAAACAACAAATCAGGCGTTTACGGAGGAGACGAGAGCTAGATTTAAAAATACAGCTCTAGGTTAAATACCAGGGTTCATCAGAAGGACAATCTGAAAAAGGAAGAAACTGTTTCTGCTAAGAATCTGGGAGGACTTTGGAGTTGAATGGGCGAAACTTGTAAACCTCTTAACAGAAGAAGTTTACATGATGGGGGAAATAAGAAACTCTCACACCTGGTTTTGTTAAATTAACTATTTCCCCCTGAACTTTTAATGAAGTTCTTTCTTTCTTTCTTTCTTTCTTTCTTTCTTTCTAGCTGCAGCATCTGTGAGAACGTACAAAATAAGTACAGTATGATCTCTGGCAGAGGAGCATGTTCAGACACATTAAAGTTCTCCTAAAGGTTTCCCGGTTTCATGGAACAAGCTCCCGGACCATGTCAGTGGAAAAGAACAAACATTTATACATTTAAACAGAGAATAAAGACTTAAAAAAAATAATCCTCAGATCTTCATCAACTCTTTATTTAAGAGTAAACCTGAGTGTAACAGGTCCAGCTGGAAGGTGTGAGGAGGTGACGTATAGAAGAAGTGTTTAAAGAAGAATTCCACCACATTTTCATCATTTAGAATCAATTAGATCCTCCAGCAGGACTCGAGTTTGGAGACACTTCCCTGTTCCTCTCTATATTGATAAGCTAAGATCTCACTATCGATCACTCGGTTTACTTATATAGGGTTTTCTGTTTCACACACACACAAACGTTTACTAATTAATGATCTTCTATGCTTGCGCAGCTCTTGTAGATGGACAAGACTCTGTTTAAAAAGGGTTCCTCAGGGGTTCTTTGGATGGCTGAGACTTCACAGCTTCCTGGAGGGGTTCTACTGGGTCTGCTGTCTAAATGATGCAGTTAAAGAGTTTGGTGTGGAAACCATAAGAGATCTTCTAAAACAAACAAACAAACTATATCTTATGAATTAATTGCTTTTCCTAAAACTTAATTTATGTAAAGAAATTTTCTTGGTTTGTCCATCCATTCCTGTGGAATACATATTTAGGAATATAAAACATCTACCTTTTTAAGGAACCCTTTAAGAAACATAATTCTTTTCTTCAAGAGTGGTTTGTTCATGTTTACTTTCCTATCTCTAAGCATCTGCAGTAGAAATGCTGGAATATTCAACCACCTGAAGAACCTGTAAATAACCACTTTACTAGAAAACTGTTCTGTAAAACGTTGCTCTACCTGAACCCATTAACTCCCAATTCTTACAATTTAACTGAAGTTATGAAAAGTGATACAAAAAAAAATCTTCTATAGAAAGCAGCCTTACCGGTACCATTTAAGGTTCTTTAATTTGTTTTTCTGTAGGAACCATTAAAACGTTCCACATGGATTTCCTTCCCAGAGGGATCCAAGCAAAAAAAACTTCCAAAGGAACCGTTTGTGTTTGTAATTCATACATCATTTAAGGTGGAATCCTTCTTTAAGCACTGAATTATCTCAAAGCCATGATAAGATGTTGTAGAACAAGCCTGGGGAGAACTCTCACATGCATCTCGTTAGGATGATGGGAGCAGATCGTTGACATGCAGAAGAAGAAGAAGAAGAAGAAAAGGCAGGAAACTTTGCGTCAGTGTCGAATCTCATCTTGATGCTGGAGGTGTGTGTGTGTGTGTGTGTGTGTGTGTGTGTGTGTGTGTGTAAGAACTGCTGCTGTGATCTTAAAGACTGTTCTGTTGCCCATTATAAGGACTCTTATTTAAAATCTGCTCATACGTCCTGTACACACACACACACACACACACACACACACACACACTCCTGTGTGTCTTCACCCAACTTTTAAACTTTCACACACTGGAACAAGTCGAGTGTTCTAAATCATCACTCCACCCATATTCTGTCTAACATCTGACACAGAAACATATGAATGGTGAAGATGTAATGCTAATGCTAATGCTAATGAAATCCACATTGAATCCTCACACGCTGAAAAGGTCTGATTAGCATGTCGCTGAGAACAGGCTAATTCCTTTATCTCTGTTCACACTAGCAGCGCGACACAAAGGCTGGCGAACTCTTAATGTTCACGTTGCTAAACTAATCTGATTACAATGCTAGTACAAAGCTTAGCATGTGACTGAAACAAAAGAACAAAATAAGGTTTAGGCTGGAGATAAAGGCTTTTATATGTTTTTGTCAAAACTGTACAAGTCGCTTGCTAGCGTGAACCTGGCGTGTGTGGATGGAGCTCGACGTCTACGTCACGCCTGTAAAGGCGTCCTGACGACAGGACGAGGAACCAGATGAACATGGAAGCAAACAAGATGTTGGCGTAAGAGCGGGGGTTAGTAGAGAACATGCTTGCTTTGAGGAACACGCAGGAACACGGAGGAACATGTTCAGGGTTCTGCAAGCAGTTCGTGCATGCGGGTGAGCAGGCAGGCAGGTTAGGCATCGATAGTCCCAGAAGAACTTAAAGAATGTAAAGGGTTATGAAGCGTCAGAGGGTGCAGGAACATAACAAATGAAACCATTCGCTGATTAGGGGTTGCCCGTGGTTCGTTCGGTTTTTGGTTAATGCTCTTGCTTTGTGCGTTGCATTTAAAACTTTTTTTTTAAACAGTGCACAAACTGGACATACGCTGCTTCCTACTTACTTCCATATTGCTGTCTAGCGATCCTGCACTGGTGCGGCGCCCGCGCTTGCCTGCCCGAGACATGCAATACCACAGATTAGAGATGGGCATCACATCAGTATGGGGGCGGGGCTAGGGCTAGACATGCCCCTTTATCATAGGAAGCGTCAAAAGGAAAATGGGAGCAACACAGAAAGCCTTGTGGAAGATCATTATGGATCGGGGCAGAGGTCAAAGGTGAGGGAGGGAAGGGTGGAGTTTTAGCAGGACTGTGGAGAAAAAGTGATTTACTTTAGAGGTCAAGTGTGGTGGGATTTAGTTCTCTAGATTCAGGTCTGATTGATCGAGACGTCTCTGACTATATCAGATCTGGGAGATCAATAGATGGATGGTTCAGTCCTGACCGGTGGTGCAGTCAGAGCCATGCTGTTTAATTAAATCTCTTTCATTTAAACGTTCTCAAGCTCATGTGATGCTTACTCAGGAGTTACGATCGGTTCATGATGGCGGCTTCATTACTGGGCGGGATCTCTGTTCCATTATAATCGGACTGTGCTTATAATAAAGACTTCGGCCAGTGAAGTTACTCTCAGTGTGGACGAACCCAACCAAAGTGCTTTAGGATTTAACACCAATCTCATTTTAATGATTTCTCAGCACGTCTCTGGGGAACGTGGACGTTAGTCACGGGTTTGTTTAGTTTAACCGAACACCGCTCCTTCCCCCAAAAACACTGTTTTCCAGAGACGTGAGTTCACGTCACACGTTCGCCTTCGTACTGCCGCCTCACTCCCGCGTAACGTAACGTCATTACTGTTTCTCTGGTACTGAAACATCCGGCAGCATCATCAAAAATAAGGACCAATCAGGTACATCAGCTCCATAATTATTGGCACCCCCGACAGAATGCTCACAACTGCAGAAACAAGTCCTGATTCGTTGTTTTGCAAATTACCATCAACAGAACGTTTGTTAGTGACTACAACTAACTATAACCATAACTACAACTAGCTAAATATAACTACCACTAGCTATAACCATCCATACAACTAGCTATAATAATAATTACAACTAGCTATCACTATAACTACAGGTAGTTAAAACTATAACTGGAGCTAGTTAAGTAATGTTCTAAATTTTGCTGTAGGAGAGCTCAGTCTATAGAGATCTAGTAATCTGAGGTGGTAGATGATTATGTGTCAGGAACCGGACTGGGGGCACTGGACAGTCGTTTGGTGTGGACTGGGGTAAAGGTCCGTACGAGGCATGGAACGATTTTAGCTTTAGCTAACCCTTAAGATTGGGCAGAAAGGAAAGGGAGAGATGTGACGATTCTTCAATTTCACGACTGATTATAACTCATAACACAAGCGTCAAATAATGGAGGGCTTCATCAGTGGTGCAGAACAACCAGGACCAAGAAACTTTGGGGTGGAGTTTACAGGGGAGGGGACTTTGGGGCGGAGTTTACAAGGGTGGAGACTTTGGGGGTGGAGTTTACAGGGGTGGAGACTTTGGGGGTGGAGTTTATAGAGGTGGAGAATTTGGGGTGGAGTTTACAGGGGAGGAGTTTGGGAGGGAGATTTCCGATGTATTTTTTACACACCATGACATGACATTTCTCTGAGATGTAAATGTTAGTAATTTCACTACAATATAAAATGTCTTGAATTTTTTTCATGGATTTCATTCCATCATCACTGATGGCCAACTGACCGCAAACACTGAACCCGAGATCAAACACTAACAGCACTTCGAGAGGAGTTTTTATCTTGGCTTTGTTATAAATGTGAAACCCACCTGTTTGCAGGTGTGTGTGTGTGTGTGTGTGTGTGTGAGTGTGTCATGTTAGAGCCAAGCGCCACGTCACCTCAAGTGCCTTTGATCAGATCCACATGATGGTCAGTTGGAGTTTGGGTCGTTGATGTATGAGATTGATGATTCAGCAGTTACAACAACATTAACCATGAGACATCACACAGTCCAAACACATGGGATGTTATAAAGACAACATGAGGAGAGCGCGAGCACGCGGAGGCGGTACAGGATAAGGGCGAGCTGCGTTTCGGCAAATCGAGTCAAATCCACAGCAGAAAAGTCATCGGCTATAACCACAGGAACATCAGAGGAACATCAGAGGAACATCAGGCTGGGGTCTGAGATAAATAGGTATCTACTTACCTATTTATTTACTTAATGATTAACTTTAGTGATAATTTAATCACTTATAATTTATTTAATAAGGTATGTGCAGACCTAATTACTTACTAATTTATACTTATTTACTCATTTACATATTTAACTCATATTTCTGTATTCTTTACCTATTTATTTATTAACTTATCAACCTATGCATTTATTTACTGCTTATATATATATTATTTATTTGTATAATAATTATATACTTATATATTTATTAATCACAAAATCCTATGTATTTGTATTTACTTATGTAAGTATCTACATATTTACTTATTTATGTGCTTAATATAAATATCGCATATTTATTTTCTTCTTCTTCTTAAACACTAACTTATTCAATATCCTTTATTTATTTTCTTATTAGTGATTATTCACTTGTTAAATGATTTATTTGTTTATTCCCCGACTTGTTTGTTTATGAGCTCGTTGATTTCATTTCTTACACACTTACTTGCCTCTTTATTCACTAACTCAGTGTTTAGTGCTGTGTAAAGTCATTTGTACCAGCTGATGAATATTAATAAGCAATAAAGCTTGATTTATGAATATGTATAAGTAACAGGTTGTAAGTTAGAGAGGCAGAAAAAAAATAACTGTATTTAACTGTATTTATACAATCTTACAATCTTTATTCTGGATTAATAAAGATTTAACATCTAAACCAGATAAAGACGTACGTCAAAGTTATTCTTTATGGATGAATCGTCGGTTCGGACGTGTTATTCTCTCATCACCTCGGCACAGATGTTCCTGTGGTTATTATTTGAGATCAGTGTGTCTTGCATAAACACACACACACACACACAGAGAGTACAAAGAGCTACAGATCTCCATGTCTACACTCCTGTAGCGTCGGCCCGAATCTCACCTGTCTCAGACAGGTCCCTCAGGGAGCTACTGAGCGCGCTCCGCTTTAGCCCCTCCCCCATGGCGTACGTGTCGTCCAGGCTGGCGCGGCTCATGGTGCCGTTTCCCGCCTCTTTCTTCAGACCGGACATGCTCTGGGACATACTGGGCCTCACCACGCCCTTCTGCTTCTCCAGCTCGGCTGTGAACGTAAAGAACCGCGCGTTAATTAACATGAGAGACGTAACACAAAACAAATCTGTGTTACTGATATAATACTGTCCAAAAACCTTAAAATTCATTTAAAAAATAGATTAAAAAAAATAAATAGATTGTTTATAATAAACTGGTGCCACACAAGTCACTTGAATTACTTTACATTCCATCTCTTTTTCTTCCAAATGTTTTCCTTCTTTTAGGGTGAATTTAAAGTGAGGTGCTGATAAAAGGTAATAGATACTGTACGTGTATTCTGAGTCATACAAGCAAAGGATTGAATGTTCCTCCATTTGATAATATTTTACTTAAACATTTAGAAATGTTTTTTCTATAAATGAACTGAAATTGAATTATTTAGAGCTTATAAATCGTAAATAATGGATAAAAAATGATTTCTGATCAGTTGTAGCTGAATAAACTGTGTTGCTGTGCAGTGAATGTCCGCCAGGGGGCGTGATGTGTCCTTGAAATCCTTCCTGTGTTAAACCGTTTAATAATTTGCTCAGCTGCTGAGTGGAAAAGATTTATAATGATAAATAACTGGTTTTATCCAGAATCACAACTCCTATGTAATTTATAAATATTATCCTTTTTTTAACAACAACACACAAAATGTGTGATACCGCTCCACGTCATATAAAGGAAATATATATACATTTTATTGTGATTTACCAATCAAAAAGTTATTATAAAATATGATAAATTAGAAGTGTAAAGCAGATTACTTATTTCTGTTTCAAAAATAGAAGAAGTAGGTAATAAATATATATAAAAAAACTAAGAAAACTATTTTGTCTTGAACTATATTAAAGAAAAATATTTCTTTGCCTTTTATCTAATAAATAAAATGTATTAAAAAAAATTATTGTCTCAAAGAACTATTATTCCAAAAGGATTAAGTGGCTCGGTTCAGTTCAGCAACTCACAAATTGTGAAACTGTTACTATGGAAACCGTAGATGTGGATGCAGATGGTGAAATAATAAAGTTCTCCTTCTACCTTCTCCTAGACCTCAGCGGCTCTGAGACGCGAAATTAAACCCAAGCTCCGCTCAGGACTTCCCTCTGATTTGGGATTGAAGCTCAGATCCTCCTGTTTGTAAGCTACGCTGACCTTTAACCCTTTGCAGGTTCACCTCCTGCTTGTTCTGCTCAGTGAGAAGCTGCTTACACTCGATGCGGTACTTCTCCATCTCCTGGACCTCAGCGATGGACTCGCGCAGGTCGTCTGTGAACTTCTTGCGGTCCTGAGGGTTCGGGGCATTGAAGATGATGAGGACCTTCACGTCCGCGCCCGGGATGGCCGAGGTGAGCCGGATGCCGTTGGGGTAATCTAAAGAAACGCCGCGGAACACAGATATTCATTATACACCATCACATGCGCCATCTCTATTATATACACATGATCATTTACATCACCGCGCGCTCATGTTGTGTTCATTCACCTCGGCATCATAAGAAGGACGTGACCTCATCATTCACCTCTCATTACTGTTACTCAGGGCGGATCTCACCAGGTCAGATTAAAAAATAAATAAATCAGGACATTGTTAGCACTGTCGCTATTATAAAGCTGTTGCTATGGTTACACCATTAACCGTCTGCTCTGTGAAACTTACATTCTTAGCTGTGATGTACTAAATGATCTCCTCATGTGTACACACACACACACACACATTTGCACTAGAATTAAACAACATTAATAAATCAGTATCTTTAGTGTGGATTAGCATCTGACATGGATTTAGCCGTCAGAGCTAACCGCTACAGCAGCTCACGATAGCGCATGACATCATGCTTAAAGGTTCATTCGTTAATTCACTTTTAGTGCAATTTTATTTGTGATATTTGTGTGTGTGTGTGTGTGTGTGTGTGTGTGTGTATAAACACCATAACACACTCTATTTTGTAAACAAAATCATTATGAGGTTTTATATTTTTTCACCGTTACAGGTCTGTGTTTAAAAAAATTAAAATGTTTTGTAGCAACATCAAACGTAATCCTGTGTTTTTACATTTTCCAGCTGCGTTTAGTTTAACAGTTTAAGCTAACTTATCTAAAATCTTTTATACATATATTATATCTAAAATTTATTATCATTATTATTATTAATTTTAAAAGCTCATTAGCATAAAATCAATAGAAGCTCTGGCTGCGCTAATTTCCTTTGATGGCTAGTTTATGTTCCTTATTAGCTTCCTTACAGCAGCTAATTCCTTGCGGCAATGAAAATTGCTAAAAGCGCTATACAAATAAAATTGAATTGAATTGAATTGAACTTACACGGTACGCGCATTTAGCGGCGGACACATAAATATCAGTCATTTATTGTTTACAGTGTATTTTTATGAAACATAAATGAAACATTGAGCCTTTCCTCTCATATAATAGTGTTAGCTTTGGCTAGCTGTTAGCTGAAAGAATGTTAGCGTTGGCCGCGGTCGAGCACGGAGATCAGAGGAGGAAATAATAAACGGCTAATCTGATTCAGGAATCGGTGAGAAAAACAGAAAGCTGTCCAGAAAGAGGGAAATAAAGACGGAGAGGTTACATTACTGCTGTCACACCGCCGCGACTTGTAATGTGATTTAATGTGTGTTGATATGCTAACGCTGCGGTTGTGAAGACCGGGTTCCTGTGTGAAGGTTCTTACACTGGTTCTCGAAGAGCAGGACCTGCATGCCGTACAGAGAGAAGGACTGCCTGAGGCTGTACGTCACAGAGTTCTTCTTCTTCTGGAATATTTTAGTCACCTACAGAAAGGAGCAGGAGAGAACCGAAGAGCTGAGAGAACGTGGAACGCAGAAAACAAACCGTATGTGTGTGAGAGAGTGAGTGTGTGTGTGTGAGAGTGAGTGTGTGTGTGTGAGAGTGAGTGTGTGTGTGAGTGTTTACGGCGCTTACCACCAAGAGGTCGTTAAAGAGGAAGATCTCCCGCTGATGAAGGCCGAGTTTCTGAAGCTTGTTCGGGTCGGGAACTTCAAACAACCGGCAGTAACACACCAACCTCCGATGGGGGAGGGATAAGACCTAAACACACACACACCAACATTTTACGGAAACAAAGAGAGAGAAAGAGAGAGTGAGATAGAGATCACAAATGTAAATATTTGTTATGCCAATAAAGCAGCAATAAAGAGAGGGAGGAGGACAGATGGAGAGATGGAGAGGGAGTGTGTGTGTGTGTGTGTGTGTGTGTGTGAGAGACAGAGAGAGAGTAAGACAGGGAGGGAGAGAGAGAGAGCACACTTACACATCCCAGGCCCTGATGGAGAGATCCGATCTGTAAGAGCGAGTGAAGAGAAAATTAGCGAGATGAAAGTATAATCTGCTTCTTTTTTTTACGCT